>NC_022009.1:27120205-27154745 GCF_000317375.1 Microtus ochrogaster | reverse complement strand
AGAGAGAGAGAGAGAGAGAGAGAGAGAGAGAGAGAGATTTGACTTAATGTTTCTTCCAGTATCCCTGGGGATAATACAAGGTTCTTTTGTAATTCACCCCACTTCTCTGGATTTTTCACATGATATTTGGCCATTCCTGAGACAAACTCTTTTACTTGAAGATACTTCATGTTCATATGCTCAATCTTTTCCATTCCTTAGGAAATGATGGATAAAAGCAGGCAATACGTAGGAGTCAACCTAATGCCTACAAATCAAGGAACTTTACTGAACTACTACTAAACTACTTGCCTTCCTGGAGTAAAAATATATAACAAACTCCCTCAATGTTAGATATTATCATATTCTATTTTAATGGAGAATATGTATTTGAAGGAGAGAAAGTCTGTTGCTTGCTGCTTACACACTTGAAGTATCACTGTATTCTGGTAACATCACAAATGGACATGGCTTTCTTAACTTTTATCTCCTAATTATTTTCTCATGATGGAATTGTCTTTCACAGGAGCCTAAGCATGTTAGACTCTAAAAGGTTGAAAGTGACCTCAGAAATCATTCAGACTATTCAATCCTTCAGGACATATATAAACACACCAGAAATTTGAAAAGTTACACCCAGTATCATATCACAGGTTAAAGCGGGGCTGCATAAAGACTCAGGAGTATTGACTTTCAGATCAGCAATCTTCCCATTACATCATACTGTGCCTCTTTGAAACTAGATGGATGAAACCAAATGTTTTGAAGAATTTTTAAATCAGTGATACAAATATACATATATGTTTGAGATTAAAATAAGAGGTGAGAAAAAAGAAACAGAGTTAATTAAAATTGTGGGGAGAGTTTTTGCTAATTCAGCCAGGCAACATTCCTATGACTTTGGCTTCTCCATCTCAATAATTTCAGGAAAGACATCAGTTACAAGATAGTACATCTGTCCCAATTGGGTTTTTCCATCATCAGAATGATGATTGTGCTGGCTAGTTTTATGTCATGCTGATACAAGCCAGAGTCATGGAAGAGGAGGAAGCCTCAATTGAGAAAATGTCTCAATAGAGATTGGGTTACAAGTAGGCCTTTAGGGAATCTTCTTAATTAGTGGTTGATGTGGGAGGGCCCAGTCCACTCTGGGTTGGGCTACCCCTGGGCAGGTGGTTCTGATTTCTATAATAAAGCGGGCCAAGCCACCCATGAGGAGGAAGCTAGTAAGCCACACAGTTTCGTTGTCTCTGCATCAGCTCCTGCCTCCAGGTCGCTGCACTAGCTTCCGTCACTGGTGGACTACAACATGGAAGTGTAAACCAAAAGAACCCTTTCCTCCCCAATTTGTGTGTTGCATTGCAGCAACAGAAATTATAAGACACGGATGAAAATGTTAACGTGGTCAGACGTCAATGCACCAATGAGACAGACTCATTGAATCTTTTTGTGTCCTTGTTTGTTGAATCTTTTTGTGTCCTTGTTTGTTACTTGCCTGTTTGCCAACCATTTGAAAATGATGCTAATTGGAAAATAAAGAGCTCCTGAAAAATATTAATTTACATATAGCTGCAGTGAATAATCCTGCTCAGAGAGGTATACCAGCCCAAACACCCTCCTGGAATGGAAGGCTTGACTGCTAGTAAATTTAGTAGCCACCAAACGCTCCAAGTTTTGAAGGTGAAGCTGCACTTTGGTATGCTGGATCTCGTTATTAGTTCAGCATCCCAAAACCACTACTTCTGGAGGATGAATTTTATGTGACCCTGTGAACAAGGGCTGTACCAGAGGCACGAGACATATGTTGACTACTCACAAGAGAAGGATCCCTGGAAGGTTCTATTCATTGGTCTTTCACTTGCTGCACTTTCAAGGTCTTAGCCACAAAGTTTCCATTTTCAGAACGCCTGAATGAGCAAACTTGGAGACTAAACCAGAAATATGAATGTCCAGCCCAGATTCACCAAGACAGAACAGGCGGTTGTCAGAGCACCTTGATCTTGGGTGTAGGTAGAGCTGAGTTCCCACGGAAGACTTCATAAATGACCAAATCAAGGGGTTTTCAGAGCCTTCCACAGCTCACTGAACTTGACTGTGTCACTTTCTCACACAGTCTCTGCTCTAGAATAACTCCCATATCTGCCTATTTCCTTTTCACAGTGGAACAGAGATATGATTGAGAGGGGGCTGTTGTTATTTCATTTTACACAAAATTACCAAATGGAGACAGAAAGAAACAAGAGATTTGGAGTGGTTGGAAGAGATTAAATAAGTGAAAATGACCTAATTTTCAATTGTAGGACTTGAGAATGGCCATTTTATAAAGATAAACACGCATGTTTTTATTGTTCTAAAATAAGGCTTAACCATGGAAGTCAAAATTCACAGTGGAGACAAGAAGAAGTAAGGAATAATTATTTGCTTTTAATTTTAAATAGTAAGTTTCTACCTATCCTTAAGGTGAAGACTTGATTTCCAAAAATCCCATTCCTATCTTCTTTATAGCCTCTAGATTTGAGAGTGAACTATGCATGCAAAGGTGAGAAAGCCTCGCTAAGCAGAGTTAAGATTTTTCCATCCAAGATCACTTGGAAATTGGTAGAAAACAGCAAGCATTGTAGCAGTGTTTAAAAAAAGAATTGAGGATAAATAGTAGAAAGGAATAGGGAACAATTTCTGGCAAAGAAAAAGAAGAAATATGTTCACTATTTTTTCCCTCTTATAAATGCTAGGAAGGTATTTCTAGACAAAGAAAAAAAAATAAGCCTTTCATCTGTCACTAAAAACCAAACAAAGCAAGGAGCTTGCACTATGTGGAAAAAATATCTAGGTAATGTTCTAAGGAAAGAATTCTCTCTCTCTCTCTCTCTCTCTCTCTCTCTCTCTCGCCCATCTTGTCATTAGGCATATAAGAATAGCAGGCTTAGACAAGTGAATACAGATTTCTAAGTGATAGATCCAAAGTCCTATCAGAAGAAATTTATCAGACCCACACAAAGGACAGAAGATTTATTCTCATGCCTTTCTCCAGAGCAGAGAAATTTGATGTCCTATAAAGGTCCTTTCTGGTTATTTCAACATTTTACTTTATGTATGTATGCATGTATGTAGTATTTCTAATATATTTATGTATAATATTATATATAATACACCATAAGTCTCAAATAATATCAATGAAAAAGCCAAAGACTGCTAACAAAGAAGAGACCTTTTGGCACCACAGAAGTATTTAAGGACTCTGACTTTGCAGAATGAGAGATGTATGATACAATCGATAAGACAAAGTGGCCTGAAACACTATAACCTGTCCCCACAGGAGGAGGGAAGTAGGTTTGCTCCTCAGGACCATTGGGTTCCACTTTATACTGTGTTATACTCGTGTTGACTTAGCTATTATGACCTTCATTGAGCAGGTCTGGTTGCGGATAGACCTGAAAGGTAGGGTATACAATAGAGAGATGAAGCAATTCCAAATAGAACAAGGGCAAAAGAGATTCACGATAATGGCAGCAAAGATCAGGGCCAGCTCTACAGCAGAGTTTACTGGTGAGCATGGAAAAATGTGGCCATGGTTGAGTTTACCTGTTACTCTCTAGCTAAACACGAAGGGATTAATGAATCCTCATTTACATTTCAAGTGTAAGCTAAAGGAATAGAAATGATTGATCTTTCCTATTTCCTCGTGTTTGTCATCCTGAAGCTGCCCAAGTTCTCCTTTGCCCTACATGGGAGGAGTCCCTACTTCTACTCCCGAGCCTGCCCTAAATACTAGGGAGAAAGCAGTGGTTTGAGTTTGTGCTAACCTGACTGTCCTCAGCAGCCATTTCTTTTTTTGGGCTCTGGTCAATTGCAAGGATTGGAGCTTCAAAAGCCAAATAATAACCACGTGGAACTCTGCAGATGGAAAATCATGCAATCTGAGGGATTGTGCATGATTCTTGACAACCGCCAGTGGGGAACTAGCACTCTGAACTCGGATTACAGCTGCCTCTTTACGTCATAGGTATTCAGTTGTTTATATAAATGACTTGTCAACTAGTTACACAAGTTTCTGTTCATTATAGAATAAATATCGAGTGGTCTCATAAAATATATTACTATCAGGAAATCAGTTTGGTTCATTAAATACTTTCAGTGGAAAATCAAGGGACAAATAGGGCATAGGAGGCACTTCTCACCTCAAAAACATAGTGAGGTGCAAACAGGATATTCCAAAATGGTAACATCTAACCTGAGGACACAGACAGATAGGACTGTAAGATTGTTTCAAGTTAGGTAATTTAAAAACAGGGGTTCATGAGATTGATAACCACACATTATTGTTTTATTAGGTGATCTGTTCATTTACTATGTATATGGGTCATACCATCATGGTCATGTGAGCAAGCACCGTCTAGCTGGGTATATGCAACCCAAAAGCCCCATAGACAAATATGTGGACACATCTTTTCCCAACACCTCCACTGAGCTCAGAATGGGCAGTTAACAACCAGACCCTCATCGATTCCTCCTCATGTTATTGGATGATAAATTTCTCAGGGGTTGGAAGATGCAGGGTGTTGCCATGTGTTGGTTAATAATTTTCAAGAACACTTCAGATATTCAGTTAGATCAAAAGAAAAGCTTCATGAAGTAACATCACAGGTCACAGTACAACAATTCCTTTCTCAATAAATATTTTTGAAATAAATGACCACAGCTTCTTTCCAATCTGGAGGGGAAAGGTCACTTGACCATCTAGCAGTGACTTATTTTGCATTCGGTTGCTTTGCTCTGTGCTCTGTCTTAACTGCTCTATGTGTAAACTCCAGCCTGCAGAACGTTTGTGGGGAAAACCAGTCCATTCTTTCTTTGGCAACCCATGTGACAACAGCTTGGAACAAAAGCAAGAAAGAGAAGTACATGCATCCTAGGTGTTTCTGTAATAATGCAGGCAGAGTCAGATACAAAGTGGAATGAACCCGTATTAGGCCTCTTTTTCTTAAGCTCTTGCCTGGGTATTAGACATGCATGAGGATGATAGCATTCTAACACAACGGACCCTCATTCACCATCCATAATTCAGCACTGTGAAGGAGGAAAGCAACTCTTCCAATGGTTATAGGAAAACAGTAGAACTACAGTGCTGATTGGAGGAAAGTGGATAGTGTGAAGACCTGAATGGTCTGTCTCTAATTCTTTCCATTTCAGCCTTTAAAAATCCACATTCATGGTTCTTCCAGAGCCATGAATTTGGGCTTAATGATGCTAATAAAATTGACTAGGTTTATTAATTAAAAATGGCAATCACAACATTCATTTGCTAAATGCTGAACCGTATGACTTTGCAAAGACCCATTCATTTTCTTTCATTCAGAGTTTACAACAGTCCTAGGAGATAGATGATCTCATGGAGATTGTTCAGAAAAGTAAAGAGATTTTTTTTCCCCACAAATTGCAAAAACACAAAAGACAGAGGCACGATAGCCCACCTAATGTTAAGTCAAGAGTCCATGTTCAGACGTATTGTGCAATACCAAGTCTGTGCTTTGGTGACATAAAAGATTAAACATAATTGCTTACACCTGAGATCACTGATAATATATCATAGATCATTAGATTTGTCTGCTGAATTTTGACCTGTCTATTAGTTGATTTGTACATGTTCTAACTTGCAGCATAACTTCTCTAGAATTGGCTGCAAGAGAGGGGGCCTTTGGCTTGATCAGTATCATTTCTGAAGGCAACAAAATGGATTCAGAAATACACTGCAGGAGAGAGCCTCATTTTCTGAGTCAGTGATCCTTTTACCACGCTGTGTTTCCAGAGAAGTTATGAAATATCTTTTAGTGTTTCCTTGCCACCTTCAATCCATTTCCTCCAAACAGCTCTCATAATTTTTAGAAATGAAATTTTATCATGTAACTGTCCATTTTAAAAGCTTCCAATGGACCCTAGTTGTAGGAAAAATAAAATCCTAGTGGCAAAGTTCTCGGGGAAACAGTGTTCCATCTCCTTCACAGGACACTACAAATTTTCTGCCCTTTGGGCAACTATATATACAGCTTCTCTGACTCAAGTTCAAATCATAGAGAATGTTGGAGTCTCCACTCTTTTTTTAGCAGAACTCAGCAGCAGCTGCTAAAAACCAAATGACCAATTTTGTGCCTGAGAAATGAGAGGCAAAAGGCTGGTTTCTTTCCTTTCATACCTGTTGTAGGTACGGAAGTAGGGAGAGTGTAAGACCAAACTGTGCTCTTCATATGTGTATAGCTGAAAGACTTCTGGGAATGAGCAAGCTACCAGGGGCTACCTTCCTATAGAAAACTGACTCTCCCCATCCCACAGATGCCCATTTCTCAGCTTGCAGTAGGGTTTTCATGAGGTCCTCTGCTATCCCTGCTGAAGTAGCAACTGGCTTGGTCTTCTGTAGACAACCACAGCTTCTATGTATTCATGAATACAACAAGCCTGTTGGGTCTAGATTCTGTTTCATACAAGATCCATACAATCCTTGGTTCTTGCAATCTTTCTATCACTTAATCAGACTATTCCTTGAGCCATATGGGAGAAGATGTGATGTAGGTGTCCCACTTAGGACTGAATTTGCTATAGCTATTAATTCTCTTCTCTCTCCCCAGCTGTCAGTCTCTTTATTAATTCCCATCCACTGCACAAAAAAAGCTTCTTTAATATAAACTGAGAGATCACTAATCTATAGGCATAAAGATTAAGCCTTAGAAGGCAATTTGAAACAATGTCCATTTGTCAGAAAATAAAAGTAGTAGGTTTTCCCTGGATGTCTAAGGCCTCCCTAGTTATGAGTTCTTACACACATCTATAGTACAGGAAATGAGTTAATCCTCTGTATTTGGCCTTAAATCCAATCAGGAAGAAGTTGGTTACCCCTTGTAACCTTTAATCCACTGTTTCACAAAATTAAAAGGTTTTTGAACAATTAATTAAGACACCTAAATAGCTACAAAACAGTTGACCATAAAGAACCTATCAAAGGAATAGAGTGTATTTTAAATACATGCAAAGGAAATGTATTTATTCTTTGTTCTTTGTGGGAAACTGGTTTAGCCTTAGACATAAGATTGAGAGATGACTGAAAGGTTCAAGATTCTTCAATTACTGCTGACATGGTTCATTAGCATGATGAAAAGTTTATACTTTGAGATGAGACCTAGCTGAAATTCTAGCTGTATTCTCACTTAACTTGGTTCTCCAGGTAGACAGAGTTGTCTAGAACAGCTTTGTAGGTGTGATGGTAAGATGATATTCTATGCAGAAAATTTCTTTCTTAGCCTTGTATATTTTTTTTGGATTAGAAAAGTGATATGTTATCACTTCATACTGACAAATGACAGATGGGAGAAGTAGAATGTAGGATGCTGGGAATGGTGTTTTGTATCTGGAAAAGAGAACACAGAAGGAAGGGAGAGGTCCTAGTTGTACTTAATGGATTTGTTATCTGAAGCTTCTGCAGCTCCTTCACATACAGAATTGACAGTCTAAAGGAATAGGTTTTAAGCATGTACTACTTATGTCTGCTTTTGCATGTGATTTTTATTGTTAGACCTGTTATTCTTGAGCTTAAAACATTGTCAAAAAATGGAATATAAAAAATTCTTTAAAGATTATACCACAGTGATCACAAATGCAGAGCTGGCTTAACATGTGTGCATGTGTGCATGCCCACACCCTCCAACACACAACACATCTGTTTGGATGAGTCAGTTATAACTTAACATTAACCTTTTACTAAGTATTAAAAATTTTAAATCAATAAATGAAACAGTAAACTCACATACAGAATGATAGAGCAATTTCTACATCTCAAAATTATTTGACAATGAGTTAGAAAAAAATTTCCCTACATGTGGGTAATACCATTCCACAGACTAGGGTCTGTGGAATATAAATATAAACATATATTTATATTATTTATACTATATAAATATAATACATATATGTTTATATATAATTTATAAATATACAAATATATATTATTTATATTATATAAATATAAAGAAGGTAAATGCCTGCTAGCACAGGTATTCTCTCCCTGTTTCCTGGCTACCACCAATGAGTTATTTGTATGTTCTGCCTGTCATCATACACTAAAACTTCTGAAAGCCATGAACTCTAATAAATCTTTGTTCTTGTAGGTTGTTTCTAGTAGGTATTTTGTCACAATGATGATAAGAACTAAATCCATCAGGAAACTTCTACCTGAATGGAGAGAAAGTAGAGTACATACATGAGGCTCTGATTTAATCTCAGTTTTACTTCTATTATCCTTTTCCCAAAACTAGTTTGGATGAGCTTGTGAATCTGCATAACCTATATTTATTGTGTTTCATTGGAGACATAAATTCATGATAATAATCATTTTCATCACTCACATCTAATTTCTGTTTACTATGCAATGAAGCTTGATTACCAGGAGACAGTGTCACCTCATCCCCTCCTTATGTAGCATGTAATAGACTGGAATAAAAAATATGGTACAAAAGGAAGAATCTATTGTGACTTAGCAATCTATCCATGAAGACTAGCATGTAAACAAACTACCTGCAATATAAACATTAGGAAGCAAAGCTAGGGATGATTTATTCATTTTATTCATGATAAAATGACATCCCAAATTTAATTTGGAAAATTTCTCTCCCTAGAGACCATTACACTAGGCTCTGATAGTTTACTGCTATATGAATTAATGTAAGACACTCAGTATCTTGATTGGTAGAGCTTTGCAGCCAAAGAGGACCATTTACCTACAGGATAGTAAATCCAAGAGAGCAGACAAAAGGATCATGGTCTGACAACACAGTGGAGTGTGAGAGCTGGAAAAGGTGAATTGTCAAAGTATAGTTTATGAACCCCCTAACAGAATCCCCTGGGATGGTGTGTGTATGTATGTATATATATATATATATATATATTCCTCATTCTATTAAAGTCTTATCAACTAAAGACAAGTCACTATAATTTTTCTTTAAAATATGTGTGTTTAAGGAATGGTGGACACAGATGAGATATTGTTTTGATATACAGATTGCTGGTAAAATCAATTTTTCGAGGAGTATCATATTCTTGAAAACCACCGATTTCTTGTTTTCACTTAAATGACAGAAATATGAAGGCTAGGGCTGGAATATAATTTTGCTGGTATACTGTTTGCTGGCAAGCATGAAACTGTGGGGTCAATGCCCAGGATCGCATAAAATCTAACACAGTGGTACAACCCTATAATTCTAGTACTTCTCAGTTAGAGACAGAGTGTTCTGAGAGTCATAGTCCTCTTTGGCTACAGAATTAAGTTGAGATAAAACTAAGCTATAGGAAACCCTGCCAAAAGAAAAAGAAAGAAGAAAAATACATAGATGATAGGTAGATGATAGATAGATAGATAGATAGATAGATAGATAGATAGATAGATAGATAGACAGACAGATAGGTAGATGATGGATGGATAGACAGATAGATTCTAGGAATCTGACATATCTGAAATCTTATTTAAAATCATGCAATCTACTACTGATTCAGCCAGAGTACTAATATTGGCCTGTGAGATGTAACTACATTATAGTCCCCATGGATATAACACATACAATAATAAATAAAGACACGTGAAGAATTTCCATGTTTTTGGCATCCAGGTTTTACATATGCAATTCATGAATCGTCCTTTCCCATCCTATGTTTCTCTCCATCTTGGTTCCTGGTAATTTTGAGTCAATTACAGAATTATGTAATTTAACCTATAAAATTTGTATAAAGAAGAAAAAAACTATTACACAGTTTCTTTATGTATAGTTTTCTCTTCTAAAAAAGTTTCAGCAAATATTGATTTGCTGAAATACTCCTACATTTTTAATTTTTGCTAAATTTCTTTAATCTATAATTAAGAAGTATTTACAAAGGACACATTAATTTCTGAATCTACTAATTTAAAAATTGTTTAATTAGAAAAAAAATACTAACAATTTCCAATATAGGCTCTGTTACACTGAGACACTCTAGGCAATTTCAGAGCAACCAAACAGAGAAATAAAACTATCACAAAATGGTCTGGGTTATATAACCCTTTTTGCACAAACCAAAACATAATTAGATGAAAATTATGAGCCTAATGGCGGTGAGGTGGTTTGAAAAAATGTCCCCATTAAAGGAGTGGCACTATTAGGAGTTGTGGCCTTGTTGGAGGAAGTGTGTCACTGTGAGGGGTGGGCTTTGGAGTCCCTTTTGCTCAACTTCCTCCCGTGTGACTGTCAGTTGATTTTCTTTTGCATGGGAGATGTGGGATTCTCAGCTCCTCCCCATCTGTCTGTGTGTTGACATGATCCCCATTGCAATGATAATAGATAATAGAGTGAACCTCTGAAACTGCAACCAGGTCATCAGCAGTATTTTCTTTATAAGAGTTGCTTTGGTCATGTTGTCTCTTCAGAGCAATCAAAACCCAAACTATGACAGAAGTTGGTACCAGGGACTGGGTCATTGCTATGATAGGCCTGCCCACGCTTTTGTTTGGAGTAATAAGGACTGTGGTACTTTGGGTTAGGAAAGCAGTGGAATGCTTTAAGCACTGCTTAATGGAACATACTAGTAGAAGCCTGTTAGACAATGGTGCTGATAAGATTTGAAATGTTGGGATCTGGCTCAAGAAGTTTCAGAGGAGAGGAATTTTTTTGTTTGTTTGTTTCCCAGAAATCATGTGATATTTTGGTGAAGTAAGTGGTTGCCTTTTGTCCTTGCCTGAAGATCCTGCCTGAGGCTAAAGTGAGGAGTATTAGATTAATTTCCTTGGCAGAAGAAATCTCAAAACATCCTGATATAGACTCTGTTGTTTGGATATTAGTGGTAAATCTAATGAAGTTTTATAATGAAGAGGAGCAAGCTGAGCAAAGAAAACTATTTGAGGAGAAACGTGGCAGCAGAAGGTGGACTGGAGAAAAATCCTCTGTTCAAGGAGATAAGAAGATTAAGAAATAAAATTAAGGGAGAAGTGACCTTGGGGCAAGGTCCCACCAAGTAAGATTCTAACTTGTGAAAAGGAACTTAAAAAAGCTTAGAGCTGGGTGTGGTGGGACACACCTTTAATTCCAGCACTGTGAAGGCAGAGACTGGCAATCTCTGAGTTTGAGGCCAGAAAAGCATACAAAGCAAATTTCCAGACAACGAAGGTTAAGCAGTGAAAGACAGAAAACTGGTAAAGATGTAACTGAACATGGGGGTCATGTTCCTGCCCCAACAAGCAGTAGAACTTGGCAGTTTTCAGTCATGTGTCTCTGGGTGTAGAGTTAAGGATAGAAAAAAGGAGTTATTAAATAAAATTTCTGAGGCCAGGTATGTGACAGGGTCCTGAATGGACCTAGTAGAGAGACCAGTACATGAAACTGTGAAGTTGAAACCTAAATTGCCTTGGCAAACCCAAGATGTTAGAGATACCAGGTTATGGGATACCTGCCCAATGAGAGCTGCTAACAGGGAGTGGAAATCATCCAAAGAGAAAGAAGTATGTCATAGTCATATGGAGTTTGAGGTTTGAAGAGCATTTTTGACATTAGATTTGGAAATTCAGAGTTTGGAGTTTGTCCAGCTGGTTTTTGGTCTTCCTTTGGTCCAGTATTTCATCATTATGCTCCTTCCCAGTATTTTGGAATAGTAATTATGGCATTACATATTTGACGCATGTGATCCACTTTTTGATTTTGATTTTTATAAGAGAATTACAGTTAAGAGATTCCCATGTGTCTCAGAAGAGACTTTCGACTTTGAAAGAAATTTGAGACTGTTATAAACTATGGGGAGTTTTGAAGTTGGACTGAATGTACGTTTTGCATTATGATATGGCTATAAGCCTTTGGGGGCCAGAGAGTAGAATGTAGTCGTTTGGAAAAAAAAAATGGCTCCCAAAGGGAGTGGCATTTTTAGGAGATATGACCTTGTTGTAGGAAGTGTGTCACTATGGGTTCAGGCTTTGAAGCCTCCTTTGCTCAGGCTTCCCTCAGTGTGGCTGTCAGTTGACTTCCTGTTGCCAGCAAGATGGAGGACTTTCAGCTTCTCCAGCACCATGTCTGCCAGCATATTTTTTACCATGTTCCCCATCATGACGATAATGGAATGACCCTTTGAAACTGTAAACCAGTTACTCCAATTAAATGTTTTCTTTTTGAGAGTTGCCATGGTTATGGTGTCTCTTCACAGCAATAAAAACCCAAACTAAGACAGCAGGTAATCTCTTAACATTTTGAAAAACATGACTTGTTTTTGTTGTTGTTTTTATTTATAGGCACTTGGGTTGACATAACAAAATTGGGAAATACACACAGTCATCTGTGCACAAATTATACATAGGGTTTTGTGACTGCCATCACTCTTTCATCGCTCACTTCATTCTTTCATTGTCTTGTCACACTGTATGTAAAATGATTAAGGGCTTCTTTATTGTAATGTACGTAAATGAGAGGGAGGGAAGGATAAGGAGATAGAAACTCAGGAACATCTTTCAGTACAAGGACTTAATTATTAATATGGCAAGATATGCAGCTTATGAATCCAGATAATCATGGGTAATCATCTCTCAATTTAATTAAGGAGAGGAACAATGCTTTATAAAACTCCAGAAGGCTGAATGCAGTCTGCTCTGGCTTCCTACAGTTGAAATGTTAAGTCCTTAAAGGGAAGTACTGAATGTCATCCTTTGGCCTCACAATAGCAAAAAAAATAACAACAAAAAAAAATGTTAGTTAAATGATAGCCTATGACAATGGAGCTAAACTGGTACACTGATATTTTATACAAATAATAGCACAATAGTCTTCTCGTGGCTAGAAATAATCTTCTCTTTTATAAAAATGCATGTGAATATGCACATTTACATATATACAAATTGTACATAAGTTTTGATGGCTGTCATATTTCTTTGTTTTGTTGTGTTTTCATTTTAGTATCTTGCATATCCGTCTTCCCATTAGCATCATCTGTGTTTGACAGGAGCAGGGAAGAGGCTTCTGTTTCATCCTCAGAAGATGGTACTTCCAGGCTCCCCAAGACAATCCACGGTTACCTTCTTATTTCAAGATCCTAACTAAATCACACTTGTCAAGATTCTTTCTCCCAATATATCAATGTCTGTATATCCTATGGGGGTATGTTTGGGTAATATTTTCCAACATCCTAAAGGTGAGCTGATGAACTTTATCAAGCCATGTACTGTAACTACAGCTAGTTCCTCTCTCTGGGTTCCTTAATGTCAGGACGCTTGTGGATTTTGATGGACAGTGGGACTAGAGTCTGAGACAAATGCTGATCTAAGCCATTCATTTCAATGCTTTAAACACTCTATTAATACATGATAGATTCCATATGAAGCTTGCTAGTTTCAAAACCAGCCTCAATTTCAGATAAAGTATTAAAACACTTTTGGAAGAATGCTGCACAATGATGTGACATATGGATTTAATTAATATTATGCTAGGCCAAGGATCATCAATTCTCATCGGTGACATTAAGATGAAATCAATATGGTAGGCCAAAAAAGTGTTCAGTCTGACAAAAAGAGACAGCAGTTAGAAAACTGTAAAATGAAATACATAATAAAAACTCCATGCTGGGACATTATAGATATGACGGAAATAAAGATATATTGGCATAGTAGTTGCTGATGGTAATAAAATGTCACCAAAGTTAATGTTTCTGATCACTATCAGGAAAGTCATGGCATATATCTAACAGTGGATAATTGAGCACCTCATTGTATTAAGTATGCTAGCATTTCTATTACTTAGATGATGCGACTTTGAAATAATACAAGGATTTGATTGTACTTATAATGCAAATTCTAAGTTCCACGGGCTAACTGCTGAGTGGATAAAAAGACCATTAGTAAGGCCAACATTTCCTAAAGCCCAAATAGTAAAGTAGTAGCCCATTGGCCAACACATGGCCCTTTGAAGTCTGGAATGACAAGCAACAGCAGTGCTTTTAAGAAGGAGGGTGGAAGAAAAACAGAGAAAAAGTAATAATGTATTCAAGTATAAAATCTCTCACTCAGAACATGATAGTTGGGTGTTCTGAACATCTGGATGCTTAGTTAGCTAAGAGGATTAGCTGACATTTTGTGATTTTTTTAGTCTGAGCATGTTTGAGTCCACGTAACCATCTCCACAGAGACTGCATGGTCTACTCAAATCTTATTTTAAAAACCAGATTTCCCTCTCACATATGGCATCCAGCCACATTATCTATCAGCCCTACTCAAAAACATTAACATGGACATCCCTATACACACAACAGATAGACCTATGTATTCATCAGAGAAAGGGCCATGTATCTCCGGAAGTTTTAAATTGCTGTGGAGGTTTTGAAATGCTCTGTGTGGAAGTCTACAGATCTAATAGAGTGTCTTAGAAATGAAGAAAAGGCTTTCGACTTTTAGTTACATTTATTTAACCTCTGTGTGTGTGTGTGTGTGTGCATGTGTGTGTGTGCGCGCTCATGCACATATGTATGCCAAATGTACACATGGAAATCAGAGGACAATTTGTGGGAGTCCTCTCTTTCCATCATGCAGGTCCCAAGGATTAAATCTACATTATTATGGGAAACAGCAAGTGCTTTTCCTTGCTGAGCCACTACAGAAGCCTAGGGAAATATTTTTAGCTAACATTTCAAACTGTAATGCTATAAGTCACTTAGACTGAGCTTGGCCATGTTCCCAAGAGGCATTCATGGAAACCATATGGATGGTATCTTTGTTAATAAGACATGATGAAATGTACTTTATTGTGTTTCTCAAATTAATTTCAGACATTTCATTTTAAGTTGTAAATGGGTCTGCTAGGAAATACAAGTGCTGAACTAGATGCTGGGAGAGTGGAAGAAAGGATCATATCTATAAAATACACTAGACCATAATAACTGAGACACTAGTAAGACTAGAAAAACAGAAGTATTGATAGGGGAAGTAAATATTGAAGTGTTAGCCTCTCAAGGTCCAAGGGCAATCAGCAAGACAGTCAAGCTTCCAGCTTGCCATGGAGCCATCAGTGAGTTGAGTCAGAACAGCATAGAGTAAGCTGGTCATTTTCTTCATTATTCTACTGTTGTTAACTACATTGCTTGCTAGAGCAAAGAACTTTTGCTGTAACAACAGGAAGAGGTAAATTTTTGTAAAGATTTGTGAAAGAAGTCCCAGTTCAACCTGGGGCAGGGACCATAGTGGGGCCTTCAACAGGAAGAGATGAACAAGCTGGGAGCAGTAGGTAGAAAGACTTCCTGTCAACGTCTCTATCACACAGGAGAGAGGAATGCAGCCATAGCTGGGCAGACATTCTTCAGGTCCCTTTACAAGAAACAGCTGAACACTTTATAACCTCATTCCATCGCAGCGATTTTCCTTCTGACTTACACTCTGCCGTACTTCAGAGGACAATAGCCATGTATGAAGTATGAGGCTTTAAGTTACGGCTGTTTTTGAGTTATGTGCACATAAAATACCCTGGGCAACATGGAAAACCCATTTACCCCCAGTTCCTTAACTTACAAGAAGGCTCAACAGATTCACCTAAAATCTTCTCTCCCACAATCAATTGAAGCCAAGGTTGGGCTCAGAAAATTTTGAGTCTTTGATGTTTAATGATTCAAGGAATGTTTCTCTTTCCATTTCCTTTCAATGTGCTTTTTACATATTTTTTTCATATTTTTTTCTAAATAAAAAGTCATTTATAATTGGTGGGTGACATATTGCATCTTAAGATAATGGGCATAGTGGCCAGATGTAGTCCTTTTCCAAATTAGTCATAAAACTAAAAGGTGGTAACAGATTTCACCCTTAAGTATTAGGCTCAATAAAATGGAAAATGGTGCATGTGTAGCAAAAAGGAAGAGAACCAACAAGCCTTAATACTCTGTAATCAAAAGACACTCTTTTAGGAACAGGATAAGACTGGGTATCTATTTTTCTCAAGAAGACTCTGGTGCTATGGTCCAAGAGGATCAAAGCATGACTTCATTATAAGTGAATGGAAGAATAAGAAAGAATAAGGTAATCTTGGAAGAAGTCTAGCTTGAAGGTCAAGGGATTGTGGGCTCTAGCCTCCTTTCCAGGTGATCTTCGAAATTCAACTCTCCTGACTCCTGGTCTCCTCCCTTATAGACAGAGGAGGTCTTAACAAATTGGAAAAAAAAGAAAAAAAGGTGAAAATTGAAATAGCCAATTATCATCCTAATAAAATTAATTTTGGATATATGTGTAGAAATACAGCATAATCAACTGCATGATTGACTTATTTTTATAGGTTTCTGTGCTTAAGAAATAAATGAGGAAAAAGCAGAATATGAAATAAATATAAGAGCTGTTATAAGATTTTTTTATTTAATGCGAATGATGATTCCTCAGTTATCTATCTCAAATATTGAAAAAAATTACGTATCACATGAGGCCTGTTGGACAGCTGCCATCTAATTTATCAACCCAGCTGCCTTGACTCTCAGGTTGCCATGACATCTGGATTGTAAATGTCATGACATTTCAGTCATTCACAATGCCCACATTTGACACACCCAATATCATGCCTAGTTGCTAAATTAAAATTCTCCGATTGTCAACCAGAATCCCTAGGCACACACAGAACTGGGTACCCTTTCACTAACGGCACACAAGAGTTATTTAGAAATGAATGCTAGCGTTTGGGTGCCATGTTTGTATGTTTACCAGGAGAAGTAAGCCTGCCCCCAAAACACACTAAGTCAGGGAAGGTGCAGACCTGAACTGGGCAAAACAATGCTTGGAAGAGATCTGAGAGAAGATTTTATACTGTCAGTCAATGAAGATTAAATAAATGATGTAGAAAATGTTGTCATAGCAAGGCCGCGTTGAAGCTAGCCAGAGCGTGTATACAGATTTAATTAGCTGAAACAGCATTGGGACCAGCCACTGGCAAATTATCAAAGCAAACAAAGGAATGTCCTTGGTTCCTATAGGGTCAGGAGTATCTGTACTGAATCACATGGTGGAAATAAGGACACAAGTAATAAAACATTAAACAAAAAAACTAAAAAAAACCCACATGTAGGCATTCATTTTTTTACCCCTCTTATATATTCCAATAAAGAAATTATCCAAACTGCAAGCATAGTTCTTTTACATTTTGGTTTTTCTTCCTTCTGACTCTTATTCTATTAAAAAAAAAATCACAGTTATATAAAAGAAAAGCAAGTCAACAAGCCAAATTTGGTCTTCATGTAATACATGGCCAGTTCATGGTGTCAAGAAGGAAATTTGTGAATTCAGCAGTTTCCTAGGGGTTGAGCAACTGCCTGCTTCGCACCTCCACTCCCGTGGCATGATAAAGCATTGTTACCATTCTGCCCGGAAATGGCCCAACTTCATTATCACACACAGTAAAGGTTTAAGTTGCACATTTTCTCTTCTTTGCCTGAAGGAAAAGTGATATCCCCGATAACCAAAGGGCATAATTAAAAACTCGTTTCAGTTTTTCAGAGAGGCTAACGATAACTAAATTCTTTCTCCATACGAAAAGCCAAAGTTGGCATATAGTTAAGCAAAATGTGCCTGACATAGGGAGGACTGCGTATTGCTGGCTCTTGTTAACTGAGGGGCTAGGTTTTTTTGAACAGTTCTTAGGATTGGTGGAAGGCCGGTATTTAAGACAGTTTTGTTTTGTTTTGTTTTGTTTCCCTTTTCCAATGTATTACCATGGCTTGGTAAATACAAAGCCACTGATGTCCAGCTTTTCTGCTACAGTTTTTAGAAGAGACATCTGGATTTAATTGTTCATCCATCGTGTATTTTGTAGTTGGCCGCAGTAGTTAAATTCATGAAAAAAGACTTCAATTTATCCTAGGTCAGGACCCTTAAATGTAACATTTATTTAAAAGCATATCCTGCTGATTATGAAAATATCATCAAATATGAATTTCAACATTTTCTTTTGAGCTGTGAAGAGCTGTTTTTCTCTCTCTTTTTCATTCTTTGTCAAACCACATTAAAACAATGACTGAAGACACAATAGGTTCAAATACCACTCCCTGAGATCGACAGCTGTATGAATTGAGAGAAGCTTCTGAAACTTTTGATTCCACATTTTTTTTTTAGCTATTAGATGAAGACAGGGAAACTTATTCTGAGGTTTGTTGTGAGAGATAAATGAACCAGTAATCATAGAAGTATACTGAAGAGTGCCTACCGCATATGAGTTTAACATATTTGATAATATTATGGTGTCGTTATTAAAGAAAAACTACAAAACACCCAGTTTTAAATCTTGGCAAGCCTTGAGTTCTCCTAACTTATCGAATCAAATTCCCACACAGTCCCTCAATGTATTTTTTAATAAAATAGTTTTCAGACTCCATTTTCTCTTGATTAACAGAAAAGACTAGCTTTTCTATCTAAGCAGATGAGCTATAGACCTGAATAACATGAAGCAGGCCAAACTACCATGATGGAACTGGTTTCAGGAAATGTCCCTTTCCACCTTCATGTCCTTACATTTAGTCTTGCTTTACTTCCCACTCCCTTAATAGATTTTTTTTTCCCTTAAAGTATTTCTCTTATGAGACCAAATGTAAGATAAAGGTTAAGAGCTCGTTGTTACAATGACCTCAATTAAGTCAATTCACAAAATATGGTAGGCACAAGTCCTAGATGTGTTATGGTAAAAACTGAGAGGTTGAGGCAGACGATCTCAAGGAGTCTTCATGGCTTTGTTAACATACATACATAAATGTGGATGGAATACACATCTCCAGCTTAGGAAGAAGCAGTGTACAAAGGGCAGAAGTAGAGACCTATCTGAAGACCTTGCAGGTGAAAGTCAGCAAACAATATATTGCCATACTCAGTTCTCTCCTTAGACAAGTGGAGCGGATATGGGAGTGAAGGAAAGAGACAGCGGAATAATATTCAACTAATGCCAATCAATAACACTGTAAGATCCACAAAACCAATTTAGAAACATGGTTGCAGAGAACAAAAGAATAGGATAATCCAGGCAATTAATTGAGGTGGGAACAATTTTTTTTTTTAAAAAAAAAGAAGAATTATAGATAAAAGAACAACTCTATTTGGAAAGCCACAAAGCTCACAGAGTGGGAATATTTAAAGCACTCAGACTGGTTTTTTAGTCAAGAGTTGCAGTTCTTGGTAATTTCACAGCATCTAAAAGGAATGACTGTTAAACTGAAAACTATGATGATCAGTTCCCAATGGGATGTGTGGTTTAAAGAACGGTCCATTATTTTACGCTTTGCATGTTGCACCTGTAACACCTGTTAAATAAAAAATCTGAGAGAATGACCGGAACATTCGTGGAACGACGGACCAGAATCAAGGGTGTTCCTTAAACTTGAGCCCTGTCTGCTTAGGGGTTTATGAGGCGGCACAGTCAGAGCTCATAGACATGACCAGGTTAAATTTCGGGGGCAGTATACCAGGCAGCAGCAGAGTGTCTGTGGCTTGTTTGGCTTACTTGATCTACTCTGTGCTGTTGGGTGGAAGACCCCAAACATTCCTCTCTTCAGTGTGAAACCAAGCACAGAAACCATACTGCTAAACAGCCTATGGTCTCCTAGTCCCAAGGTTACTTCTAGTGCCTCCATTTCTGAACTGTGGACTGGTTCAAAGGGCACAGCACATTGGACGGAGAGGACATGCTCCAGGGTGACTTCGCTGCTCCTCCTTCTAAAGCAAGACCCACTCCGAGGTGCAGGTCATGGTCGAGGGAAAAGACTTTCCTGTCAGGAGAGGTGAGACGTCTGCCTCGGGTCAAATAGCTACCTTTTCTATGAGATCAAGGAGTAGGTAATAGTTTGGTTTGGGGGAATGGTTGCTCATTTTCTAAAGGATCTATAGTACATTGACTTACATTTAAATGTTTTCCTAATATGGAACACTAAAGTTTTCCCATTTATTAAAATCATACTCATGATCTAGGGACATCTAGGGACACTTTTTTGAGGGATTGAATGGTTAATATCCACAATTCATTCTCTGTTCATAAAAAGACCGGCAGTGTAATAAGACACAGAAGAAGAAAGGAACTCACTGCATAAATCTTCCTTAATTATTATAATGAATGTCTTTCTATAATTCACCTTATAGAGAAAAGCAAAACGCCAGACCTGATTCGCCAGTTTATCGAGATAAGACAATTTATTTAAATCACCAGAGTGACCAGCTAAGTTAATTCTCAAATGTCTATGGCGAGAATAGCTTCTTATTGGTAGCCTCTATCAAGTGCTTTCAATTTTATTTTCTAAATTGTAGTGTAATAGAAACGAAAGTGATTGAGAAGGCCTCCATTGTAGGAGGGCAGTTGTCCAGAGACAATAGTGAAGGAACTCAGGTCCCACTAGCCAGCATAGGTTCGAATGAGATTAATTCTTTTGTAACCAAATGCATCGCATCAACATACCAGAGGCTCAAACTGGAAAGCAGTGGCCCATATTCCTGCATCTTATCACAAATCCTATGCCTTTAGGAGGAAGAATAGAAGGTGCTATTCATTAGCATACTCATGGTGTTGAACTGGGATTCTTGCCTTGTTCCATCAAAACCATGCAGAAGCTCCCCTTTGTGGAGCCCCTTCTGTGGCAGCACAAGGCTGCTGCTTCTCTACCTACCCCTGCCAAAACCTCAGAACTTGCTTCTGGTTCCCATGATTGTGCTATGGTTTTGCTTGGTCTTGTCAATCATTCATTAATAGTTAAGATGGGCGCATTGAAGTAAACCGCTCCTTAGATTCATGCCTGGTCCCATATGAAATGCCTTCGGTGCTCGGGCCCTAATGTCCAAGTGAAATAAACAGATTAAAGCAATAGTCCCACAATGGAGGCCATCACCAGGCCTTTTTCTGGCAGAAGCTGTAGAGGAAGGAGACACTCTAGTCATTCTTATTTTCACTTTGAAACTGAAAACACCCCCTTTGATCATTCCACTTCAAGTAAATTTCTGGACATTGAGACAAGACGAAGGGAGTTCACCGAGTATCTCCAAAATTGCTGTCGTCCCCACATAGCCACTTCCTTTTAGAAGTAAAACCTTGTGGTTGGTTTTAATTTTAAGTAATAGTCTATGGCCACCCAGTCAGTGAATATGTTCTTACATCTTGTTTG
The DNA here is from genome assembly GCF_000317375.1 of Microtus ochrogaster. Lineage (NCBI taxonomy): Eukaryota > Metazoa > Chordata > Mammalia > Rodentia > Cricetidae > Microtus > Microtus ochrogaster. The sequence continues at coordinate 27,133,634 of NC_022009.1, read as the reverse complement.
GGAGACAAATGTGACCTTACTATATATGTATTACCAACACGACGAGAGAAGGGTTCTTGGTGCAATTCATATTTTCCTTAGATAACATACAAGTCTCACTGTAGTGTCAAGGTAGCAAACATATAGAAATAAGGTGGGAACCTCAAGGGACCCTGACCTACAATTAGCATCCTCGTCCCAGCGCTCAGCTCACAGTAGCTGCGTAATCAAAAGTTTGTAACAACCAAATTGATGCTGCACGTTGGCTCCAGAGTTACAAGTGCCACACCCCCTTCTTCTTCCCCTTTTATCATCTACTCTTCCCTGTCAATGCAGCGCTAATTCCTCAGCCAGGAGTTGAAAGAGAATGGTACTTACACGGCGCAAGATTGATCCTTGCGTGCCACCACTGACTCCCGACCATATCACTCACTGACAGTGGGGAAAGACAGACGGGAAAGCAGCCATTTGAAAGGAAATCATTACGGTACATCCTGCTCCATGGTATCACATTCATACGAGGATGGGAGCTAACTTTGAAACTGCTTGCACCGTGCTGAGAACCTGTGTTCCAGCTGGGGCCTGGAAAGATGAAAGTCTCCCCTTGCCTTCAAAGCCTTTCTGCCCTAGTGTGCCTTTCAAAGGCACCCACCGCTCCTGGATAGGCTGCCCTGGAAACAGTGGGTGCCAGTGATCCTCTCCTTGTGAAAGAAAGCAACTGGGGAGGAAAACGAGCTGGGTCCTGGCAGGAGAGAGATTTCGCCTTGTCCATCAGAACTTGCAGCCTGAACCCATGCTGAACATGTTGGAGCTACCTACTTCATTGCTCACTGCAGGCTGTCCCCAGGTTAGAAGGACAACTCAAGAGCTCCGTAGGCTAAGCACAGGCTGGGTTCAATTTCAAACATACAATGGCTCCGCTTCGCTTTTAAAGCCAGGCTATTCCATGCAGTCATTTTTTTGCTTTTCATTTCGCTGGGAAACACCTACGTGGTTCACACACTGCAGGATTGTTCTACCTGGAAAGAAGTTTGCCCCAATGTGAGATTGAGTTGTTCAAAGCTTCAAAGGGACCTTCCCACGTACCTTCAGGGAGACGGTCCCTTTCAGACAAGGCCAGCAGTTGGAGAGGTAATAGCCCACTCTTGCTGCAAACAGGGAGTCCCACACAATCTCTGTGATTTGTGGGCATACAATGAATTGCTTCCTACATCTATGACTCTGGGGAGGCGACAGAGGATTCTAGTCTTGGATTAAAGACTGATCACAGTTGTTTATACCTTGGCATTTCCTTAAGTTCTAGAAGGAGTTGGGGGGGGAGGGTAGTGGGGGAGGGAGAGAAAGGAACATTTATCTTTTAACACATTTTTTTAGAGCCAACGTAAAAACACAATGTTTGTACAATAGGGGTTCTTTTTTTTTCTTTTCATTGGCCCAAACCAGCAACAGGGAGATAGGAGTTATTTGCCCCAGAAGAGAGGTGTCGGGAGGAAAGAGAACTGAGGCATTGAACAGTGCAATTCCTTAGCTTCCAAGGTTAGGCCTCCTGGGTTTCTCTGCTATCTAATCTCCTCCCGGTATACACGGGGTTACCACCTCAAACAAACAAGGCATCTGGACCGTGCTCCTCCACAGTCACGTTCTTCCCAGCCTGACACACAAGTCCTCCTGTTCCCCTGGGATGGCAGACATTGTCCCTCATTCTGGGGAACACCAGAGTCAGTCCAGGATGCTATACACAGCTGCAGAGGTCTTGAAATACTGGTTTCCTTTGACCTTACCCATTCTCTTGGTCTTACTAGCAAAGTTTTCTACTATCAAATGCTCATATTTCCTCTAAAATTAGCCACGCATATGCTACTAGTCTAGTCAAACTACGATTTGTCAGACATTACCCTAATGATGGGTTAAATAACTAGATATTGTCATTGTGCATTCAGTCAGCTTTTCAGAAGAACTGAGTGCTGAGAATTGATGTGAAATGTATTTTAGGCAATGACTACCTAGGAATGCTGTAAGAGTAATGGAGAGCACGCTTAATTTTCACTGCATTCAATTGAGTACAGTTTACCAGAAACTATGTTAATCATTTAATACAAACTTTCTTTAACTTTTCCATTAGAAAAGTAGGAATTTTACCAAAAGCCACATAGCTTCTGCTTGATGGTAGATGTGGACACTGGTTGGCAACTTCCTTCCCATTGTCATGGATACCCTGAATGACTGAGAGTCATATACAGTCATGTACACAAAACTACTGTACCCTATACATACAAGTCCACACAGCAATCTTTTTATTATTTGCTAAAAGCCCAGGGTATTTTTCTAACAAGAAATTAAAGAGATTTTTAAAAGGCACGTTTCCCTGGACTGGTAACAGATTTTATAACATAATCTTACTTTTTTGCATGCAAACTGTAGAGATAATAGCACTATTGCTAGACAGCTCTGGGTTTGTGTTTGCTTCTCTGTGAGTGCCCCACTAGAGAAGACGTAGTCAAATGCAGTGGATAATGCAGACCGAGGAGTTGTTGAACGCCTGATAAGACAGCAATGGCCTCCTACAAGTCAATGAAGGCAGCATCTTTGTGTGCTTCAAATTCAGAATGTGTTTGTGTGTGTGTGTGTGTGTGTGTGTGTATGTGTGAGTGTGTGTGTTTATATTCATACTAGTATGATTGTGGTGCATGTGTGGGGGAATGAAGGACAACATGCCTCAGAGGCTGAATATCTTTCTCCTGTCCTTTCTTTCTCTGTCTTCCTTCCTTCTTTTCTTTCTTTCTTTTTTTCTTGGAGCGGAACTCTGCTTGGCTTGAAAGTAGCCAAATAGGGTAGACAGACTGGCTAATGAACTCCAGAGGTTTGCCTATATGTTCCTCCAAAGCATTAGAATTACGAATTTATGGATGTTCACCATCATGCCCACCTTTATTTTTTATGTGGACCATGGTGAATTGAATCTGGGTTCACATGTTTGCATAGCAAACAGTTGACTCAATGAGCTATTTCCTTAGCCCAGCACACTGGCCTTTTGATGGACTTATATGTTAAGATAAACAAAGAGTTGTATGTTGAGTATTTAAATTATTTCTCTACTTATTAAGTCATTATGGTAAGGGACTAAAATCATGCGGAAGCATCTTGGCAGATAAGTATCTCTATCTGGGCAGAACATGCCAATTACATGATAAAGTCCACTAGTATTTGAGGGAGTCCTCACCCAGGAACAGAGTCAAGGAAAATTATTTTAAAGCCAATCCTTGCAAGAACCAAATGTCTATGTCTCTACATCATATAACTAAGTGTTCATAAAATTCACTTCTTTGAACAACGAAATAATAAGAAAGAACATGAAAAAATTATCCTAAGACTGTTTTTTGTACTACAAATGCAAAAGGGAGGAAGGGAGGAAGAGAGACAGAGAAACAGAGAGGGACAGAGAGAGACACAGAGAGAGAATATAAATATATCAGGAGTCCTTCCCTTGTAAAGATAGTAGGAATTTCTTACAAAATGTGTACACACTCCATATCCTTAAGTTCCCTAGGACTCAAATTTGTCAGTGCAGGAACCGTCTTGACAGTTTCTCTATGCTCCTAAGGGTAGAGATATGAATCAGGTTAACTTTTTCCCTTGGAACAATTCTCCTCCCAGGCTGTCTACAACATGTGTGAAATGTGCACCCAGATGTTAGCAAACAACTCCATTATTTCCCCCTTGCAGAATCTCTGTCAAAAACTACTGCGGAGTTAATGGCTTTATAAATATGTCGTGAATGAGAGGCAGTCACAAAAGCTGGAGCTGTTCACTCATAAGGTTCACCAGATCTTTAGTGAGAACACAAGGCTGCTGACATGGCTGTTTATTCATTGCCCTGGACTCACAAAACATGCCTGGTATATGCCATTGGGTCGCTAAACTCTTTGACCAGAAGTCAATAGAGAAGTCAGTGGATGTCATCTGAGCTAAATATGACCTAGCTCAGCCCAACCTAGAAGTGGGAAATTTTTTTCCCAGTGTAACTGAACAAGGGAATGAGGGTCCAGTCTTCTAGTTCTGGGGTCCAATCCTACAACTGTTTTGTAGCAGTATGCTCTATCTAATACCTGATTGGAGATGGATCTAAGGCGATAAAAGACACAGGAAAGCCCTTGACTGAGGAAGAGAGTAGGAACACGGTCATATGCTTTCCTAAGGAACTCCTGGCTCAGGTTGTCTAAAATCTCCCTAATTTGACACAAACGAAGCACCAGAGTTGGGAGCTTCCGAGCTGCCTTGTCAGTTTTGTTTTAGGTCATGATGCAAATGGGAACCCTCACATGTGTCTTCTAATGTTCTCTCAAGAGTCTAGACTTTCTGGTTCGCATACGCTGCTTGCCCAGTTTTCAAGAGCCCTAAGAACTTTATCTTTTTCCTAAGAAACAGTCTTGTACCACGTTAAAAGTGGGCTGATGTTTCTTCTTTGATCTTCCAATCAGTTCTGCAGTTTTTATACCTGGCGCTTGTTGTCGGTGACTCTAGAAGTCACCGTATATGGCCATTTGTATAAGTTAGAGGATCTTACTTCTCCGATAAGAAGCCCACCATCTTCCCTCAGCTCTTCATGCAATAGTGATTCGTTCTGCCTTACCTCTTGTCTTCTGTATTTGGTCACCCACAAGAAGACAAGAGGTAAAATTCCTCCTTCTTTCTGGAATTACCAAAGTTTTCCAGTCCACTGTATCATCAAATTCAGGGCAGAATTTCATCAGGTTTGATGTCACTCAGTGCTTACATGTGAGTGTTGCTCTAGTAATATTAATAGCTTTTAAGTGTCTCCAGTCTAAGCCTCAAGGACATACCCATACCACTGCTTTGCAACCCCACAGTCTTACTCAATTATTCCATCGCCTATATTGACCTTGATCCTACAGTTAGATCATAAAAAATAAAAGTTGGGGCTTCTCTCTCGCAGTGTTCAGAGAACAGAACTCACAGCTTTTACTTTCTCTGTCTCTCTGCAGTACATTAAGTATTCTGTGACCTACAGAGTTCAGCATTGGAGGCATCATGGAAACAGCAGCATCTGGGACCCCTGCTCACTTCACATCGGTAATTCTTCTATCACTCTTCCTCCCTCTGCTGTGGCACCAAGCATTTGACTATCAGAAAACGTCTCCTTGGAAGAAGCCCTGGAAATCACCCTCACTGACATATGTATATATATGATATGTATATAATACACCAAATATATGTATTATATACATACATGCGTATGCATGTATATTACACTAACAGCCACAACAGAAGCACTAATAGACAGTGATTTGTGATGTTTGATGGTCTCTTTGGCTTAGAGATACCAGATAACACCAAAAGTGCCATGGGCAGAAGACTCAGGTTCATTTTCACCTATGAGCCTACCAGAGTCATGCTTTATTCCAGACTCTTTCGGTTTATTGTCTCTGAGGCTGTGGTCAGGATACAGGTATTTCAGCAGAGTCTGTGTAAACCTAAGATGGTATAGTAGCCTTTGTAAAAAGGTGCATGAGAAATATCTCACTACCTTTCAGCTCGTCCGTACAGAAACAACTTAGGAAATAAAAATGCTTTGCTGAAAGTGTATTTCACTTTTTGTCAGCCAGGGGAGACCTAGTTTGGAATAAACTCCAGAGCAATTTTAGTGTGGAGTCAAAAGGAAAGAGCAATGAGTTAGTCTATTAGCGATCAGTTTCAGAAAGCATGACCTGGGAATTCATAATTCCAAAAGGTTAGAGCCCAAAGCAGAGGCAACTCTCTCACCTGCCAGCTTCTATGCTTACAGCAAGTTCCTAACGGGGGAAGGGAACTTGTCTCTCTGCCTGGGAGGTCCTCAGATGCCAGGGAGCAGATGAAAATGAACAAGAACTTTCTAGAAAGGTAACAACTCTCAAGATGGTAATTGATCAGAGCGCTGAGAAAGCGCAAGAAGACCCCGGGGTGCACTTTTGGGTGGCAATTCATTGCTAGCTCTGAGGTTCCATTTATTTCCGTTACACAAACGTATGCAGAGGAGTGGAAATGGAGACCTGGCAAAAAGAGAAAAGGAAGGAGGAAGGAGCAACGGAATCCCTGCTCAGGTTATTAATGGAGTGGGCTTGGATTTCATGGATCTTACTCTGCCTGTGATGCCAACAATTGATCATTTACAATGTCACCCAGGCAACCAGCAATTAGGACATACTTTATACAAGTCGGGCAGGGCATGTGTCCCAAGGTCAAGTATCTGGACCACAGGCAGTTCCCCCCAAAAGGGAATAGAACATAGAGAATTTATTTCCTGTCTATGATATCTCCACCCCCTCTTCACTGCTTTATCCCCATTCTCTTTATTTCATCAAGGGCTCAGAAATCACAGCACTTCCAGCTCTGAAAATGGAAACCTATGCCCACCTATGTCAGGAGACTTTCAAATACTACTTCGAGGCTCCTATGTACTTCGTATTTCTCAATGGTGGGTGCTCATATATATCTCAGTCTTCCCACAGTCCTACCTCTCTTACATGTTCACCCTGCATGTGATACAACCTGTTTAAGCATAAACATAAAGAAATCGCTCTGAGCGGAGCCCAAAGGCCCAAAGGATGAAAGCTGACATTAGTTGATTCTATAGCGCACACATCTTGTTACATTCCTGCCATCATCTAGTCGTTGATCTCCTACTAAGAAACATAAGCAAAACCTACCGAGGGCCCACAGAGTGGCAAGGCTAATCTAAGTGTCTGCTCAAATAAAGCCTAGAGTCAATTAGGAGAGGCAGATGCAGGAAGACAATTACAGCATAGTAAAATTGATAGTGAGATAATGATAAGCTTCATTTAGTAGGGGAACACGTGGGGGAGGGGCAAGGGAACTCCAGCTAAGATCAGCCGGCTCTGCCTTCCACGAGAGTCAGAGCTGAGCAGAAGACCAAACAGTGGGAGGCAGGAGTGGAGAGTGGTTCACGGCAGAAGCACCTGGCACACGCGCCCGTGTACAAGGAGTAAAGGAAGAACGTTCACTTTGCAAGACAGAAGCAGATCAGCATAGCCATGGTGCTAAGCAGTGGCGTGGGTGGGATGAGACACAACTAAAAAGCTAAGCACGGTGGCAAAAGTCATGCCACTTAAGGAGATGAGAATCTGTCCCCTTGGCAACCCAGGGACATCAATCCTTGGAGTTTTTTTAAGTCAGAGATGGGTTGCTCAGATAGGGGTGACAAAAAGTTATTCTGCCTTACGACCATTGAGAATAGGCCAAACTCAACTCTGAGAAATGACATGGAAATTTTAAAGTTAACTTGATGATGTCAGTGACTCTAAGGAGGACATCTGTAAGGAGAAGGGATGACTTAATAGCAACTAAACAGTTACAGTAGATGTTGAGACAGCTCAGGTGAACTTCAGTCCTGTGTGGCATATATAAAGACTCACCCGTAATCCCAACACTATTGAGTCAGAGACCAGAGAATTCCAAGTTTGAAACCAGTAGGTAATAGGGACTAGATACAGGGCTATAGTCTAAGAACGGGTCATGAATGAATGAGTGCATGAATGAATGAATGAATGAATGAGTGAACAAATGAATGAACTGATGAGAGACTGAAAGAAAGAATGAGTAACATAGCCACATTACAGAACAGGCTTAGCAACTAACAACAGCAAAGCAGTGGGGAGAGCAAAAAAACGTGTGGTGTCTGACTCCAAATCCCATTGCTTCTCACTGAAGGAAACACGCTGCTCCCTCTAAGGGGCCTGTCTAATGTGTTAACTCTTCAGTAGTACAAGTGGTTAAAGCTGCTTCCTGGAAACAAGTTGCTTAGAGCTAGAGAACAGTAAGCTCCCTTTCTCAAGCACAGCTTGGGAAGGACAGCAGGACTCCAGGTCAGACTGAGCAGAGCAGGGAAAATCTCAGCCACTGGCAGAGACTGTGTATTAGCACACGGCGGATGGCTTTCATCCAAGCAGTGTGTTCAGGAACAGCTCTCTTTTGGTCTCTTCCTTTTCACAGTCAAGAAATCCAAACACTAAATTTCTGTTTCTCTTCCCTTTATTTCATCCCATTGCCCAAGTAATCCCTTACTTTGTTTGTGGTCGGTCACTTTCAAGTAAGTTCTATAGCCTGTAATATCATTTCCCTTGACTTGTCATTCGGCCAAGCTATATACACGTTTAAGTACTTTAATCTTTCTTCCTAAGCCATTCCTTCCTTAATCATTCCTGTAGCTTTTTTTAATGGCCTGCCTCCAAACTGTCTACATTTTGAAAGAGCCCATGGAAGCAGAAGATACCATGTACTTATTAATAATCCTACTTATTCATCATGTACCATCACCATTTTAAAGACTTTTTATTACTTGGGACATTTTTCTTCTGCGTGAAATGAACATCTCTTGAGAATCCTGCCTGATTCCACTGTTTCCTCCTTTCAAAGAGGCTCTGACACCACTCACCTTTTTCTATCCCAGTACATAATGCAGGCAGAGAAGGAACAGTAAGCATGATCGACACACTTCAAGACACTTATGATCTGGTGTTGTGGAATATTTGTATAACCAGCTAAAGCTGTGTTCCATTTGTTTATGTTGTATTCATTTATCTATGTAAAGGTGTGTCACTGTTTCACTTTGCCTGCCTAAGGCACCTGATTGGTCTAATAAAAAGCTGAATGGCTGGCTGGGAAGTGGTGATACACACTTTTAATCCCAGCACTCAGGAGGCAGAGGCGGGTGGATCTCTGTGACTGTGAGGCCAGCCTGGTCTATAAGAGTTAGTTCCAGGACAGGCTCCAAAACTACAGAGAAACACTGTCTCGAAAAAAAGAAAGGAAAAATAAAGCTGAATGGTTAATAGCTAGGCAGGAGAGGGAGAGGCAAGGCTGGCGGGCAAAGAGAATATATAAGAGGCAGAATCTCAGCTTGAGAGAGGAGAAAAGGAGGAAAAAAGAAAGGGAGATGCCTGAGGCCAGCCTGCCAGGCAGCTGCCAGCCAGTCAGACATTGAGTAGGACATACAGAATGAAAGAAAGGTAAAAAGTCCTGAGTCAAAATGTAGATGAAGAGAAACAGGCTAATTTAAAAGAGCTAATGGGACAAGCATAAGATAAGGCTGAGCATTCATAACTAATAATAAATCTCCATGTCATTATTTGGGAGCTGGTTGGTGGCCCAAAAGAAAGCCTGCTACAATATGGTTCTCAAATTAGCTGGGTAGTACATTTTTTGTTACTATACTATGCTTTTAAGACTGCAGGAAGATATAAGAAGGCTAAAAATAAAATTTATCTGCAAGATGCTTTTAAAGGGAATGCATTTACGACATTCTTATAGAGCTTATTTGCAGCTCTTTAAAAATAATTGACTATGTAATTAGAGAGATAGATCATATTGGTATAGAACACATATAGAGATAAATGCTGCTTTTTATAACTTCCACTAGCATAGGTTGTGGAAATGCACAGAACAAAACTCACTGAGTATTTTAACTCTTAGTTTCTCACTTTATGCAGTTTTTCAAATGAGACCTCAAACACACTCCAGACTTTACTATTTATTGTTATTTACTTTACTATTATGCAAACCTTCCTACTTTCACCATTTATTTATATTAGTATTATACTCTGAGTCTATAAAAAGCAGTAATTTCCTATCACACGCACTGCGGGAGGGGGGGGCAGCACAAACACCAATTTTCTGGTATTTGTTTTCTTTTCCTTCTTCCTCCCTTCCTCCCTCCCTACCTACCTTCCTCTTTCTCTCTTTCTTTCTTTCTTTCTTTCTTTCTTTCTTTCTTTCTTTCTTTCTTCTTTCTTTCAAACAGGGTCTCACTATGTAACCCTAGCTGTCTTGGAGCATTTTATTTAAACCAGGCTAGTCTGCCTGGAACGCACAGAGATGCATCTGGTTTTGCTTCCATGTACACCACCAAGCTGGCCTTTTTTAGTATGTTTATTGAAATACTGATTTTATTGAACAACTTAACTGTCATTACTTTACATGACTCATTCATGAAACATTCATAACTGCTTGAAATATGTCAATGGTAAGGAAAATGTAGACATGGACCAGGAACCTATTTGAAGTTGGACCTGCCTAGCAGCATAAATGGGTTCTCCAGAGGTTCTGCTGATAGATTCTAAGCCAGGCACTTACAGGTTTAAAATGAGGATAAGGTCCTTAAATTCCCTGCTAAAGTGCACCTTGTCTGAAAAATACGTATCTATGCAGACATGCACTTTGCCCTGGTAATTGTAACAACAAACCCTTGCAGATGTACAATGACAAGGGCATTAGCAGAATTGAGCCTGGCAGAGTAAGATAAAGCAATAGAAAGCATGGGCAACTCACCAAAGAGATTGTACCACAAATGAGTCTAGTGGAGAATTTTCTAGGCAGACAGGGTGGATAAAGTCAAGACAGAAACAATAGCTAATAGCTATCCTTTAGTGAGTGCTTACTATATTTGAGGAAGTATTCTAGGTATTTGAAACATTAGCCCTCCCTCATTTTCTTCTCAGAAACACAGTGGAAACAGTGGTCTACTTTTCTCATTGAATGCATGAAGCATGAAAGTGCAAGCTGTTATGAATGCTGAATATGCCCAAGTATAAAACAACATATTCAAAATTATGGCCCAGTCGATCAAGAATGATGGGAACTTGTAAGAAATACTGTAGACAAGGATAAAAGCAGAAGGAATGAAAAAATGTATGGCCTTACACATGTGATTCTCCTGCAGGTTGCCATTATGCGTAGGATTACTTTGCTATGAGTTTCTCTAAAATAAAGATGTACAAATTGTCTAGGAACTATAATCATAGGAGTATACAATTCAGAGAATTTGGACGTGGAGCTGTCCTTGGGTGGAGACTTAGGTGCATGATGAAAGGGAATGAAACCAGCTTCTTTGATTTAATTTGGCTTCTAGGACAGGAATGCTCCTGCTTTATTTATAGCATAAAGGATGGTAATGGAGGCACCTGTAATGAATTATGAATTAGGCTATTATATGATACCAAAAATTTGGGGAAATGAAAGCGGGAAAGATAGTAGGAAAACATTTCAAGAAAATTTCTTCCAGTGAGAGCTGATGTGGGCAAGCACAGCGGTAAAAGAACTTGAAGAAACAAATGAAAAGAAGAATTTCTAATGAACAAGTAACATGTAAAACTTAGTGGTGAAGAACTGGAGAGGAGCTGAGCTGGATGGTTAAAGAAGATGTTGACAAAGATGTGGAATGGAGTAGGGATTGAGAAAGGACAAGAGGAGTTCTTGAAACCGGTGAAAGCCAAAATTGTCTTAGTCAAGGGACAGAATCAAAAGCCTTGGCTTTCTACTCAGAGACCCCTCTTTTCCTTTTTTTTCTGAAACTATCTGTATTATCTTGTTAGAGGTGGAATTTTAAGCAAAGAAGACATAATGAGATTTAAATTTAAGAGGGAAGTTTGAAGGAATTAACATGTTGTCCAGGAGCCAATTCCAAGTTTAAGCTGGGTGGATCACTGTGCTGTTTTGTTAATGATGGTTGCAGGTGGGATTCAGCATAAGGGTTTTGTTTTTTGTTTTTGTAGTTAAGTTGGAAGTCAAAGCCTTGCGTTCTTTTTAGGACCTGGAACCTTCTTAAGGAAGTGATATGAGCTATTAGAGACTTTTCATTACCTCAAATACTTTTCAAAGCAGCAATACCATGATCAAGAGGAGACTTTATTGTTATCTATAGCATCATGAGCCCTACACCGAGGTATAATCCATCTCCAAAACTAAGAAGAATCTGCTAGATCTGCTTTGCATCAAAATGATCCAAATGTAACACTTAAATACAATAGGGAAACAGAGACTCCCTGCCATTAATGAAGGAAGAAACCATCTGGGCAAAGAATTGAAAGAAGCTAAATCTGGAGGCAGTAACTATGAAAACTACTACTCAACCAAGCTTGGATGAAGAGACCTATTATTAATACTAATAATAACAACCATGATAAGAAATGAATTTAACCCTAAAGCAGGAGGCATAATTAGCAGCGTAGGCATGAAAATCTCATAATCACCCAAGCTTCAGCTGTGCTCGGGCAGCAAGAGTGGGAAGAACCAGAGAAAAGAATTACAATTAAAAAGAAATTGACATCTATGAATTGAATTGGGTACATTATCTCCAGCTTCTCTGGTTCAGAGTTCTTATTATAAAATTAAATAGAAAGGCTAATTAGACTGCAAGAAAATTTCCAATGAACTTTACAGTCTCTACCAGGAGGGAAGAAAGACCAAAGCTACGCATGAGAAAACAGAGAGAACAGGAAGTCTTCAAAGGACAGATTTCCAGCTACTGGAGTTCTCCTGAAAAGCACACGGATAAAAACCAAACTCTACACTAAACTGTTTCTTCATATTTCATACATGACAGGTATCAAACATACTAACAAAACACTCATGACGATTATGTAACTGTTCCTTATGTGTTATCCATCTTTATATAAAACGGTCGAAAGTGTTATGCAAAATGGCAATGAGTGTGCCCTATGAAGATATTTGCACCCTTGCATGTGTGGAATTGCTGCAGGTTCGTGTCTCTGATTTTCACAGAGGAAACCTGCATCTTTGGCATATCATGAAGGCAGTGATTGAAAGGCTGTACTCAGGAGAGCATATAGTCCCTACCCTCTAATCTAGCTATGGAAACATTCAACAAACCAGTCCTGCAGACCTTTGACACAGCAAAGAACTTGCCATTCTAATTGTCTTTACCTAACCCTTTGTCTTTGTGTTTTCCTATTGTTGTGAAGAGACACCATGACCGTGGCAACTCTTATAAAGGAAAGCATTCATTTGGGGCTGCTTTACAGGTTCTGATGTTTGGTTCCTTATCAGCATGCTTGGAAATATGACTGTGTGCAGGCACACATGGTGCTGAAGAAGCTGCTTAGAGTTCTACATCCAAGTTTGCAGACAGCAGAGAAAGAGATAGCTGGGCCTGACTTGAGCATTTGAAATCCCAAAGCCCACCCTGTAGTGATACACTTCCTCCAACAAGGCCGTATCTACTCCAACAAGGCCACACCTCCAAATCTCTTTCCATTAGAGCCATTCTCTGATGATCCAAGCATCCAAAAATGAGTCTATCAGGGCCATTCTTATTCAAACCACCACACCCTTCAAGCATAGACTTATCTTTGTCTGTCTGCTATATTTCCAGACATCACAGCCATTGTGTATGTACTGAACACAGAAGAGCTCTATCCTTTCAACAGGACCTTGGCATAAGCTATTGTCTTTGGAGGAACACTTCCTTATGCTGATTCAATTTGAATGGACTAATTCCTACACTGCTTTCCTAGGAAAAGTCTTTCCAGATCAAGAAACTAACTAAAAGCCGGGCGATGGTGGCGCACGCCTTTAATCCCAGCACTCGGGAGGCAGAGGCAGGCGGATCTCTGTGAGTTCGAGACCAGCCTGGTCTACA
>NC_022009.1:27111213-27120105 GCF_000317375.1 Microtus ochrogaster | reverse complement strand
TTTTCTAGCTGTCTTTCTTTGTTGACGTTGTCAATATTGTGATTAAGAAATTAAAAAATTGTCTTATTCATGCATTTTCTCACATTATAAGAAGTCCCATGAAGACATCCAGCATATGCCTGACTGATTTACTGTATCAGTTGCTTCTAAATCCTTACACTCAGCAGGCACTAGGCATTGTAAACTCAGTGACAAGTCAAATTCTTCACAGTTCAATAACCTAACACCCTCTTGATCTAATATTAGACACTGTATTAAAATTACTGCAAAGATCAATTGTTCATGTACCACCCCATCTTATGGGCACCATCCAAAATTTAAGTTTACCTGACTATTAAAAGTCCCTGTAAGAAAAATTCTCACAGCCACCACCTAGGTCTCTCTGTCTTCAGGGAGCTGAAGAAAGGCTGAAGTAATTCCCTTGCCTTCAGCTTTTAAGGATATGACAAGATTTTACAGTGCCAAACACAACAAAACCATCTCTCATATTGTTCAACACAATCTCCTTTCATTGTATAGTGCAAAAGAAAATGTATCTTGAATTTTAAAAGAATGCTGCCGAGATGGGGAACATGTTTACAACAGTCAAAAAAAAAAAAAAAGAAAGAAAGAAAAAGAAAAAGAAAGAGAACACTCTGTTACAGCACCCAGGTGTAGTCTATTCAGGCGAACAGCTAAACAAAGAAATATAGCTCTTAAGAAACAGAGAAATAGGGATAGACAGAATATAGATAGAAGATAGAGATATAGATAGATGACATATGAATAGATAGATAGATAGATAGATAGATAGATAGATAGATAAACTTTAATTTCCTGTTTTCAAAACCAATATCATGATGGGTTCTGTTTCATTGCCTTCTATTTCTCCATAGTTATTTTCATACATCTAGATGAATATCATAACAAAACCACTGGTCTAGATATTCACCCTGCATACCTCAAAGTAAAAAAAATATGAATTTCCCCTGGCTACTGAAGTCAAAAAGAACATTTTATAGGTGTTTTCTGTACAGCAATATGGTGTTTTCAGTGTGGCTTTGGAAGTGAATTTTGCTATTTACTCACTTGTTTCTTCAAATATTTTGGTTTACTGCAGAGCCTCCAGCAATCTTTGCTTTCTGGTTAGAAATGTTTGATAGAAAAGATTCCCAATAGAAATGGGCTTAGAAACTTCCTCATCACCTCTCCTCAGGTTTCTCTGAACCTTTCCATTCATATTTTTTTTTACATTAGTGTCCACTCATCTCTGCTTTGATGGCTATAACCTTCAGCTCATTCCTAGTGTAATTACTTGAACACACCCTCTTTCCACCATCCCAAATCCATAAACATTAGCATGAATTTGGGGAGGAGTTTTAGAAATCAATTTTGTTTCTTAGAATATGTGATTCCTCTTTAGGGGAGAATGTAGAGACAATTGTTTTTCTCCAGTACCTATCATGTATCTAAAGAAAAGCAAATTCAAAAACATTGCAGTAAGGGAGCTAAGAACCCAAGGAACAGACTATCACCAAACAATTTATGAGGGAGCCCAGAGACACACAAACACACTGGTTGCATAAAGCTCCAAAGCCGCAAATCTAGTCCCTGGCATTCTAGAAAATACAAGCATCTGCTGAGAGGTAGAAGGGTCAGCACATACTCATTTCTTGATGCAAAAAGGTGAAAGTGCTTATTTAACTCATGTCCTCTCTGAAGTAGTTAAGGAATAAATATTATCCTAAAAACAAAACAAAATAAGTATATTAATGGAATATCAAAAGAGCTGAGAGTCTGGAGGGACGCTACACAGGTCAGATGACTGAGAGTCTGGAGGGACGCTACACAGGTCAGATGACTGAGAGTCTGGAGGGACGCTACACAGGTCAGATGACTTGACTTTGGATCCTCAGAATTCACATAAAATCCAGACACAGTAGTGAACATGTCTATAATCACAGTGCACCCCTACTAGAAGATGAGAGAAGGAAATGGGAGCACTGTCATAAATTCAAGAATAAACTTACTTGCTATATGCAGAGGTGAACAAGAGAGACCTTATCACCATCAAGGTAGTAGGAAAGGTAGAATGACTGGCAACTGAAGTTGTCCTCTGACCTCCACATAAATGCCCTAGAATATACATGCACACATTTGTGCATGTGAGCAAATGCACAATGTCCGAGAGAAGAGAAGGGGGACAATGAACAAGAAGAGGAGGAAGAGGAGAAGGAAAAAGAGGAGGTGGAGAAGGAGGTGGAGGAGGAGGAAGAAGAAGATTTTGCTTCAGTGAATAAAGGGAGTTGAAGACACTAATAGTTCTTACTGGAGTTGTACATTGATGACAAATCTTTATGAGTAATGCATACATGTGTACATGTGGCTTAGAGCTTTATTGCATCTCACTGGTAAGCTCAAAATTTTATGTTTTTCTATAGACATATTTCATACTCATGCTCGTGTGTGTGTTGTGTATTTAGTAATAGCTCAGCTGAACAAGACTCAGGATGTCAGCACAGTCCTGTTCAAATGCAAAACCCTAGATCTACAAATGAGCATTGTGTTTAAAGGGCAATAGCATGTAGTCCTCAATATATGGATTGCAGATATGAACCTGAAGTTCACTGGTGAGGTGCTGAGATTTCAGAGAGAAAGAAAAGTAAAATGCATTTTAGGAATCGGACACCAAGCTACTGTCAACAATTACATCATGAAATGCTTAAAGAAACTGGACAAGTGCTTTCAAGTTGATTACTTCTGCCATATGTCTCTGCTAAGAAAATGATCAACAAATGAGGAGGGTGGACTAGAACCCACTCCAGATAGGAATGTCTTTCCAGCTTCCCTTCCTCTTTCTCAGGTATTCAGAGGATGGTACCCATCTTCAAAAGGGAGAATAACTAAGCAGGGGGAACGTTCAAGAAACAGCACACAAAAAGACAGTTCTGGGAACGTACACACTTGTAGATTAAGGCAGAACAGGACAGCAGCTGGGAGGCAGAGGGGACCAGAGTGGAGCAGAAAGGACACCAAGAAGACACCAGCCAGAAAGCAGCAGAAACGACAGGCTTCCTGTGTATTCTCTGTGTGAGGACTTATGCGTGTGTTAGCTATGACACTGAGACGTGGAGAGAGAGGCTAATGAGATAATGGAGGTCCTCGTTAACAAAGAGCCTCAGAAGAAAGGAATGATGATCATAACATTAGAATGTTAGCCAGGGACAAGCCTTTATTCCATTTTCTTCACAGCAGCTACCTCGGCACCTAGAAGAGTAACCGATGCTTTCTATAGACTGTGTACATATTTCTAAAATGAATCAGTTCATGTGTGATCTTACATTGTTCTCAGTAAATGACATTACAAAGCCATAATAATGTAAACGTTGAATACCGATTTAACCAAATAACGTGATACAAAAGGTTTACTGGGCAATTGAAGCCCGAGGAAGTATGTGTGCTGGGTGGAAGAAAGAGACAAAGCCCAGGCATTCTCCTGCAGTTAATATGGTGGGAAAGTTATGAGTGAGAAGCATGGTGCATATGAAGCAGAAAAATCTGCAAACTTACAGGAACCTACAGGAGCAGAGCAAGGCTGCAGGGCATGGCGAGGAGCATGCTGCTCTGCCCTGGCCTGCAGGTTGGTGTTTTGAGGTGTAAGGCTTCATTAAGTGGGGTTTTCAGAGAAGAGGCACTAAGTCCAAATGTTCTGTATGAGAAGCTTTAGAGTCAGAGCCATTAGCATTGGGGCAGACGACAGCAGCAGTTCACTGTGCTGCAGCAAAGATGCCGAGAGACCCTGATGACGACAGAGACTTTGTGGTCCAGAGTTGAGACAGGTGGTAGAGGCTTTATATTGCTCCTATTTTACCATCACTTTGAATAGGCATCACCCTCAGGAAGGGGCTCAAACTTGGGCAAATGAATTTCTTAGTTAGGGCCGTCCTTGGTGATGGACTCAGGCCAGACCTAGCAGCCAACACTCTGAGTTACTGAGGAACAGGACAGATTTTCGTTTTGTTTCAGGGACTATGTTGGAGCTATTTACTGTGTGAATGCATTGTTTTGAGAAAAATAAAATTAAAATATAAAAATTACTTCTTACTGTTTCTATGGGGGGCAATCATATACAACACTGTGTTTTCAGGGGCAAACCACTAAAGAGTCAGCTGTTCAGAATAGTTCAAGAATACTGGCTGGTTTAGTAATCCTCTGTGGAAAAAGTTTCCAGTTCATTTGTTGTTTCCCAATGTCAGATACTTTATGAGCATTTGTGGAGCTAATTATTTTGTCTTTTTTTTTTCTTTATTTCACCTAGTACCTTAACTGGCTAGGCCTTCAATTAATGATGCCATTTCACTGGTTGAATTCAAATTCTGTTAAAATTGAAGCTACATGTGGTGCCTCGGCCAGAAATCCCATGACCTCCTAAACCCAACTTCGGAAATGCAGCATTTTCTAAATCAGATTGCGGCACTCTCTGCCTAGGCTAATGAATTTGCCATTTATCAGTAGACACCCATGCTGTGACAGTGTTCCTATTATGGACACTCTTCTCAACCAGGCCCCACCATGCAGACATCTTCAATACTAAAGCTAGCAATAATTTACCCATCAGCTTTTGTTGGAATAAGTAACAGGAATCATATAGTGCCTTATATACTCCATATACATACATACATATATATATATATGTATGTATATGGAGGTTCAAGGCAATGAACTTATTCTATCCTGTCTTTGCATAAGTAGTCTTGTAAAACAAATGTCTAGGTTACATCTTATTAGTTCTTGCAGACAGAGTTTGAACAAAAACAAAACAAAAAGCATGAGCACAGATCATGGTATCTTTAATTTCAGACCTGAAAACGAGAATAGCAATAATAAGGGAACAACAAACCCTCAAATAAAGGAGAACAATAATGAAAACCCTTTGGAGGTCAGTTCTGTTTAATAAAAACTATGTCTATTCTCTTTGTCCTTGTTCATTTCTCCTTCATGTAAGCCACTTTCCTTTCCAATGCCAACCCTTCCCCTTGCTAATAGATCACACATTCCCTAACAGGACAGATAGGGTAGTAGGGTACTAATAATGATGATAATAATAATGAGAAATGGCCCCAGAGATATATTTCATGTGTCTTGCTCTCTCCTTGTCTTTCTTCAGCAGCACAGTTTCCCCAGGCAGTGGGACATTAATCATTGGAACAGCAGTTCCAAGATAAAGGCTGGATGAAATTTCATTGTGCATTTTAGAATGAGTTGTGGGTGCATGAGTATGTGTCTCTCTCAGTATCTGGGAGGAGAATATGGAGAGGCAGAGCAGAAAAATCTGTCATTTCATATATTTATACTGTTCAAGACCGTCAGGACCGGTTCCCCATTGTTACAGTGGATTAAAATCATTCACGTCCTTTTGCTTTCATTTGAGGTCAACTCTCAGAAAAGGGGATAAATATTCTGACAAGTTAAATTCTTTCTTTATTTTTCCCCATCTGTCTTGGGGATATGCTGCAGAGTGAGGGATGGGAAGAGGGGCATCAAGAACTGGGGAAAGCAATGTCTGATGGGAAATACTTGTTGCTAATCCTTCTTTGTCTATCTATTGTTGTGGGATGTATGATTGCAATGTGAAACACTGAGGCTGTGTTAATAAAATTAACCTTGAATCAGGAAGTGAAGCCCATGACCAGTTGATAAGAATTAACCATAGAGAGCGCAGAAGATCCAGATAGAAGGATAGAGAGACACAGGAAGGAGTAGGAAGGGAATTAGAGATCTGTGGGCTCAGGGAGAAATACTCTCTTGCTGGGTCTCTGGCCAAAAAGGAAGGGCAACTGATTGCATTTTGGCTTCTCTGATCCAGTGGATTTTCACCCCAATATCGGACTCCCGTATCTTTATTGATAAATAGAACAACTTATACAAAAGCAACAATCTATTCCTTCACTTATCTAATACTTTGAATGAATGAGACTTTCTGCCTTGAAGAATTCTGAACTATGTTTGGGGAGAGGATTTGAATAGGATGGGTATACACATGCTGTGCTACTCACAAAGGAGCTGGGAATATCTTTAAGCTCTTGCCCCATAAACTGAGCAGCATGATGTAAGTCCTCCTGGAGCTTGTGCACAATCTCTGGTGAGACTCCATCCCAAATGAGAGTCTATGCTTCAGGAAGACCACTAAGTATGTTATATGAGTGTTAAACTCAACAAGTATCATTTTCCATAATATATACCAATACACACAAGTATTCTATCTCCTCTTTCTCTTTATCTTATTCTCTGTCTTATTTGTCCTTGTCCTCTCTGTGTCTTTGTTTTTCTATCTCTTATATACACACACATGTGTATATATATATATATATATATATGTATATATATATATACACACACACACACACACATATATAGATACAGATAGATAAAGAGAGAGAGAGCGGGGAGAGAGAGAGAGAAAAAATAAGAGATCACACTATGTATACAAGTCAATCAAATTCCCATCAAGCAATTCTCTCTGTTTGCTGTCACTGCTAGCCTCTGGAAACAGGGTGTATGTAATTCTCCAACCTTTTCATCCCAGGATGCTGATGAGAAAATCAAAGAGAAACTTACTTCTCCATTTAGCTAACAGTAGCAGCTTTCTAGACATGAAGGCTTTAATTAGAAGGTTTCAAAAGGCAAGACTTGTCATAACAACATCCATGTGTTTCTAATTTCTGCAGTCATTCAAATAGGCACCAAGAAGAGAACATCCCACCCTCCCACTGTCCTGTCTGTCTGTCACAGACAGAACGGAACTACCTGTGTTGAAGCCTGGCTACTCGTACGTAACAGCTGCTTGAAGATTTTTGCTCGTGGTATAGAAGCAGGAAGAAAGGGGTGTATTTTCAGAGACAAAGGACACAAACTAATTCCTGGACCTTGATTTAAATTAGAATTAATCATTCTTTCTGATGACCAAAGGAATACTTATTAGGTAATGTGTCTTTTACATAGAAGTGCTCATTGCTGGATGTTTTCAGACAAGCTTTAAGCAACGAGGTAAAAAGGAAAAATGCTGTATTATTATGTGAATTAAATCAGATACATCCCATTTGTCTTTCTCAACTGAAGTCATCCAATTTGTGAAATGGATGTATAATTCTCTGGAATGATGCCAGTGGGTGATGCTTCACACAAGGTTCGTGAAGACTCAACAGGTTAAAACTAGCTCGTGCTGGGGCTTGCTTTAAGTAGGACTGGACAGATAAGCCAATAGGAACATTCTTGCCAACTAGAGAGAGTTGATATCTCTGGGATTCCTGAGTTTTGTGGGGTTTAGTATTATTATTATTTTATTTTTTGATTGTTCATTTTGAGGACAAGTCTTACTCTAAAGCCCTGATGTCCCTGAAACTTGCAATGTGGACTCTGTTGGCTTCACGTTTCCTAACATCCTCTCATGTCTGCCTCTTGAGTGCTAGGGATACAAGTATACACCACCAAGCCTAATTTGGATTCTCTCTTTCCTCTACCACCTCCTGCTTTGAGACAGAGTGGCATATAGCCCAGGCTAGCCTCACACTCACTATCCAGGCATGTATGGCCTACAACTTCTGATTTTCCTGCTCCTGTTTCCCATGTGCTGGGATTATAGCTGGAAGTGACCAAGGCCTTGTTAGCTAGAGTGCACGATAAGCAAGCGCTTTATCAGTTGTAGTATATCCCTCTCCCAGGGCTCCTTATTCTCAAGGCAAGAAGTCACGGAAAACAACCAAGAGCTTCAACAGGCAATAGGATTCTGAGAAGCAGCAATCAGGAAGCTTGACATCCTAAGTTTTAATTATTAAGAGACATATATGCTTTCTTTAGAGGGTGCCCTGTAGTGTGTTGCCTGATTATTAGGATATGCTGAATACTAGTCTTGGCACAAAACAATTGTGTGTGTGTGTGTATATATCTCACAGGTATATAAACATATACATGTGTATATGTGTATGTGTGTGTATGTATAATAGAAAACTGGATGAAATGAGAAGGTGAGTGAGCTGAGGAGATGGGAAGAGCTAATTCCAGCAGATGAAAGGAGCAAGGCAAAGACCACAGCATGAAGGGGATGTTTAAACGTGCTTGGGACTCCTGCATGTGGTACTCAATAAAGGTGCACAATTTAAGGTAGTACCCTCAAAACTCAGATTTTAACTTAATGAATTTTAACTGTAAAACTTTAAAATCAAAATTAATGGGGAGAGTGACTACCCATGAAAACAATGTTTAAAATAAGGACAGCATATGAACCAATAATGGCCTTGTTTGATTACCCTTACTTTAGATCTATATTTGCAGAAGCATAAGAGACTCTATACCTAGAATCCTATGGTATGAGATCAACCTGAGTGACAGCAAAGTCATCAATCATAGGCCATAGAGTAAGGACTCTCGCTTTTGTCTTGACTGAATAACCAGTTAGGTGATTGCAAAAAACACCATGATGCTTAAAACACTTGTGGGTGGCCACATGTGGCCAATCAAGAGCTGAACCAAACCCTCTTCTAGCTTTTCAGATGCTTTGCCATAAGATCTAACACTTTATCAGTAGTTTGGGTGGAAAATCTATTTTGTCAATACTGCAGTCCAATTAGATGGGCATTTCTACCTCTTTAAGCTTCCAGGCTATCTGCTGTCAGAACCTCCTCAGAAGACCTTTGAAGAGACTAGTCATCCCTCTGGGAAGTGCCTGTCCCAGACCCTCAAAGTAAAATACTGAAGAGGGGATGAAAAGAAACCATGTTCCATTATCTTCCCTGGGTCGTATGTATTGGCAATGTACATGTCTTTAAGAGGCAAGTGAACCAACAGTAATTTTTTTCCTTCCTTCCTTCCTTCCTTCCTTCCTTCCTTCCTTCCTTCCTTCCTTCCTTCCTTCCT
>NC_022009.1:27036094-27111092 GCF_000317375.1 Microtus ochrogaster | reverse complement strand
AATTTTACCGGGAAACAAGTACATTGGAGTCAAGTTTCCTTCCCTCTAAATTATTCTCAGAAAGGGGAAGGAACGTTATCTATGCGAGGGCAAACAGAACACAGGAGATATTTCCTGGCTGGCAGCTAAAGTCTAATTAGACTGACAAATCTTCAGCGCCTTCCCCAGTTATGAGGCTTGGCAGGAAAGAAAGGAGCCTGGAGCCACATATTATGTAAGGCTGTTAATCAATATTAGCTGAGCCCCGATCCTAAAAATAAACTTTCCCGGGAGGTTTTGTTGTCTACTGTAAAAGGAAGGGGGTAGAGACTGGATTCCTTCAAGCTCACGGCATCAGGGAAAGGGGAGAGGAAACCAGACAGGATAGCTCTTTGGGCAAGCATAACCATTCTTGATACATACTATGATCACAAGGCATTCCAGGACTGATAGATCTGATTTGCATTCCAGGCTGAGACCAATGGATTATTCAAAGTATGTAGAAAATACCTGGTGGCCTATATTGGTCCTCAAAATTCCCACTGATGATGTGTTCTGTGCACCTGAATGCTTTGTGTTTTACTGAACAGCATAGAATTCCTAACCTTTCACCGTTTTGACCTCCAGAAATGCCAATTTCATATACTTTAACATAATAGCTCCTGCCTGTGTACAAACTGCTCAGCTAAGCTGACTTCTACTCAAACCTATGGACATTTCCTATAGACCTCTATTTTCATAGATGAAGTCAGAAAAGGTCCTAGGCATATTGGCTTATGTGGATATAGACTAAACAGTGCTTATATGGAACCTTCAGTGGTTCCAGGCTCCATGAGGGTATATGGGTCTGGCGGAGTTTCTTAGGTGCAGATGGGAGCCTAGTGTAAAATTCTTCAATGAACATGTATGAATAGCTTTCCACAATCAGATTTATTGCTCATAAGAAGAGTTATGATTATGTTTCTTAGGCAGATAATGAAACCTGCTGAGAGAGGGATAACCCTTAGACATATGGCTGAGTAACAAGCTCCCACTCAGAAGTTCTGATGAAACAAGCTTTCTGAAGAAATAAGCTCCCACTCAGAAGTTCTGATGACAAATCCCACAGTCTTTATTTGAGTATACTAAAATCCCACTCAGAATAGATGATGTTTAGGGGCAACTTGGTTAGTTTCAAACTGTCATTATCAGTATTAAGTCTGAAGTGTGTTCCTAATCAATCATCCAAAGCCTAAAACTGAGGAGCAAAAGGGAGAAACTGCCATGTGTGTGCTGTTGCAAAGTCTGAGAAGTTAGCTCCTTCCTGGAACTTTCAGAGGCATTTCCCATTCAATCATCACCATGATGACACTTGAGATAACAATGAAATCTCAGAGTTCTTCAGTCCACTCTTTATTAGATACTTTCAATGCAGGCTAAGCATCATAATTTTCTGCCAATTATCTGGTGGCACACAGTCTCCCCAATGTCAAGGTGACTTTGCCTATGCCTAGGATACAAAAAGTAGGTTGTGATCCAATTCTTGCTAATAGCTATAAACAATTCCAAATGGCGATTTTCACAGAACACACCGAGCTTCTTCTTTGTTGATAACTGCTCAAACTGGAGGCCAAAGATAAGAGGATACACATTTTATTTTTTCTTTTTGCAACTATTTTCCTTTTGGCCTGCTCGTCTCTTCTGGGACTATTCAGGCTGGAGAGACTAAAAGTAACAGTAGTGGCGAATGATCCGTGCCACTCATTTTTTCCTTCAGTCCTGAATGAGGCAAAGAAACTTGAGTGTAGTCTTTACATGTTATTTAGAATCAGTGTTACTGTAGTTGCCCACCTGTATAGGTAAAGGTCCCATATGGTCCTGGGGGATATAGTTTAATGTGGAGTTCTTCTTGTCTACAATAAGCAAAGCTCTGGGTTTGATCTGTAGCACCCTCCCCCCGCCAAATAAATGTCTCCACAGAAATACTCAGGGTATTCCCAGACTATAGCCGCAGGGAATTCAATTCAGTTCACTCCTCTGAGTCCTTTCCCAGATAAAGGTGGTGAGCACTAAGCTAAGATCCTCAAATCCTGGAATTTTTGTGTGTCACATCTCTGACTTACACCATAGCTCACAAGACCTGGACTTTTTTCCTCTCCAAGCGTAGTCACTCTCTAAGGCCTAGTATTGTGACTATCTCATCTACGATGGTGCTCCAAGTCATTCCATACACCAGCCTCCCAATACACACCATGGTTCAGAAGTGACACTGAGAACTCTTGTCTGCTTTAGGTTATTAGCTCCATGATACAAGTAATCTAGATTCGTATTTTTTGTGACCTCCTAAAACGTGTGGAATTAGGTTGATTTCTGGACACTGCATACTTTTTAAAGCCCACTGGACTCTAAAGTTGCATTTAAAAATGAAGTAAAAGTCCAAGGTATATAATGAGATGGCAGGGGAGTCTATTTCTGATGTCATCGACTTATTTGATTTCCCAGGATTAATTTTATCCCCGAAATTAGACTCAGATTATTCTGAATATCTCACTGTCCCACCCCCAAAATTTTAACCTCTGTTCTGAAATATAGCTACTATTATCAATAGAAGCATCCTGTTTGTTCAGTAGCTTATTGCTTAACATACGTGTCAAGTGAAAATAACAACAATGATAAGGATTGATAAAACACCAACAGTCCGACTCTGCATGATATACTTTGTGTAGTAGTTTTCTGGTTGACATGACAGAAATATCTGACAAAGTAATATAGAGAGGGTGAGCAGCTTTTGACTCAGAGCTCCAGTCTACATCATGGTGGAGGAAGGAATGACAACGAGAGACTGAGGCAGCTGGTCACAGTGCATCCACATACGGAAAGTGGGGGAAAATGACTGCTTGTGTTCACCTTTTTATTCATCCCAGAACTCCAGCTGACGGAAAGATCTAGCACACACCTAGGATGTGTCCTTTTAAACCAGCTAATCGAGAAAACTCCCTGATGGACATGCCTGAAGACTATTTTCACAATTATTCTAAATGTCTTCAAGTCTTTCCTGATATTGGCAAAGGCCCGGAAACTTAAAGCAATAGGTGATGGTGTAAATAACACAAGCCCGGTTCAAGCCCCATCGTATGAGAAACTGATGATGGCTTCTGCTTTATTTCCATTAAAAGATTGTCTGAGATCCTGGGGAGTTGCCACTCTGCTAAAGAAACCCACAAGGGAAATTCTTGGTACCCCATGGAGAGACACATCTACATGACTATCTGACTTTGTAAATTATGATTTCTAATGACAAAGTTGTTTTTTAGTTGTCGAGTTAGGGGAAAGATTTTGCTTTCAGCAATAATAATTTAAATGTCCTGTGATCTACCCAGGATCCCTTAGGTAGTGTGCGAATGGACTGAACATTAAGTTCAGGCTATCATTACATTATGGTTGTGCCAGTGGAAGAATGTCTACACACCCTGAGTATTGTAGAAGTAGAGCATATTTCTGGCATCGTACTTCTGCTTACTACGTGGTTACAAGACAGGCTTTATTTGCTATCTTGTAAGACTTACTCAGTGCCTGCTGCATATTTAGTAAATACAAGACTTTTATTGAAGATTATCATCTGCCCACCTGGCTTCTTAATGTGCACTTTAGCTGACTATTTCCCCCTCTAAGTTGAGGGAAGCATCTTGAAGTATTCTTTTTTAATATCAGGGCAAGATCCCCTGCTTGGGCACAATAGCTGTGAGTAATTTCACACAGCCCATGCCATTCACAGGCAGTTCTCTACCCCATCAGTAACAGACTGATCTATCACAGAGATCAAAGCACCAATTACTTCCAAAAGACTGGAGCATTGGAGAGCTGTATCAACTCAAAGACAATTTGTTCACATTCATACACTGCTAAGAGGAGCACTAAAAGCACTTTCCGGTTTCCCTTTGATCTGATGTGAACACTAGCCAAGGTCCATCAGAGATGAACTCCTCAAATGAGTTTTTCTCGGCTTATGCTTTAGAAAGGAATCAGGGAATTTTTTTTTGAATAGTGACATTTTTAGGCTTGTAGTCACACTTGCTTAATTGTTTTTTCTCCTAGAAGAGTCTCATTTTAGGACAAGATGCTTTAATGATGATATCAAAGTGAAAAGCAAAGAACGGAACAGCGCTTGTAAAATGGTCTGCATGTGTTTTTTTTTTTTTTTTTTTTTTTTTTTTTTTTTTTCCGAGACGAAAACTGAATGATGGACTGGTGGACATGAAACTTAATCTTTCCTATTTTCTTCTTTGAAGTACCTCTCAGAGATCAAAGCTTCATACGTCCTCTTTATCTAAGGAAATTGGAGGGGTCTTACACTGGATGCATTTGAAGCTGCTGGGTCTGATGGTCTTTACTATGTCCGGCATCTAAGACTTGTCCTAAAACTTTGAGTAGATTTGATGCACTCTGTAGACTATACTTAGGCTAGACTAAGCTTAGCTATGAAGTTTGTGAGCTTTCATAAAGTATGAGGCAAGACTCTTGTGCTAGCTGGTGAGAACAAAGGCACCTAAAATTTTCCACTCCACATCTTTTTAAGTTCCTCTTTACAGAATCCTGGGGCTTCTGGATCCTTTGGCCTAAGTCTAATCAATTTGGCAAAGCTGCTGGCTTTTCTCCAGAAGTACATATTTACAAACTCGTAAAAACAAAGAGTGTCAACAGATTTATAACCCATCTTTATAGCCTTAGTGGAGGGAGAGAGGAAAAGCATGTAAAGATGTAATCCAATTTTCGCCAGTCTCTGAAAGAAGAGCAGCTCACCAGAGGAAAGCTATTGGAAAGGGCACTCTCCAGAGCTTACTTCCTCTGAGAGATATCCCAGTCTTAAAGGTAAATCACCAGAGTGCCTTACGCACTTTAAAATCCACTCCTGTCCAGAAGCCCTGATTCTCTTAGGTTGTAGAAAGAGTCTAGAAACTCAAACAATCTGCCCAATTTGTGTATTTACTGTGAGAAGGGAAAAAACCAATGGCTGAAGATTACACCATATATTGAGGCAATTCACAGAATCCCTGTGTAACATTAAATCCACTTGTGGTCAGTAGAAATCTGGCCCTAAAATGGACTGCAGAATCAACCTTTCCTATAGAGAAAAAGCCATTTGCTCTTCGGCTTCCCACAGAGCTAGGAGAATATACTCTGACAGAAACACACCAGATCTGCCAAGACCTGTGCAAACAGAACTATCCTTTTACCAACAGTAAACAGATCCGTGTTTGAACTATAGAGAGCCATAATAGAAATATATATTGCCTTTTATCTTCTTCCCAGTGATTGAAGTGAGGTGTCAGGAGTTATTGCTGTAATATCAGTGAAGAAGGACTATTTTTCTCTTTCGGGTATGTGCGTAGGTATGCATGGAATAGCACCTACGATTATAGGACTGCTCTGTCAGCCAGGTTCTCAGCAGCCTTTGGAAAACACATAAAATGGGCTGATAGCATCACCAGAACACACGGCTTCAAATTGTTCTTAGGGGCCATGAAAGAAGCTGTCTGCGGTTTTCGCTCAAGTTTGAAGAGAAAGAATAAAGAAAGCCAACATGCCTCCACACAGCTAAGTCACATAGCCTAATTTGAAAGATACAAAAAACACATGGATGAGTTTTAATTCATGATTCACTATATGTTTACAGTGCCCACTGGAATGGATAGAAAAGTGATTTTGGAGACTACTGTGCTCCTGAATCGTGTGTGAAAACTGAGAAGCAAAAGAGAGAAGTACGCATCGACTGATTTTACAAATAACCGACCAGGGTAATGTGATTTCCACAAACATTGGGTTGCTTTCTTTGATGCCAAAGCATTTAAGGTTAATAACTCAATTAACCTCCTACCCACCTACTAACTAGATTTATGAACTGCCAAGGGAGTTAGCTAAGTATTAAGCTTTAGCTGGTATATAATTTCTTTCAAGTAAACAACAACAAAAAAAAAACCTTACCACAAAATTAAGAATTTTCTGCCTAGCTGAAATCAATCCTTTTCATTTTGTAATATCATCAGTATATTAGTCAAATAAAGTAAACAAAATGGACCCAAAATATCAAGCCATTAATTAGGACTTAATGTCAAACACAAAGACTATTATTCACAAGGAGTGGTTGAGCTTCTTGTTTTAATTGTCCTTGATTTAATGATAGCCATTGACCTTAATAATAAGCACTTTGAATTCTACCAAATATACCTGGAGGATATAAATAGAATTCAACCAGGGTACAGACTTGCTTATGGTAACACACCTTTCTTCATCCCTTCCCACTTTCTGCTATTTGAAAAGAAAATCTAATACAATGAGAGGAGAAGAATTTTTTGTAACACAAGTGTAATCTGTTCATTTTGAATAATAGCTTTTCCGTTTCAGTGATAAATGAAAGGGATAATACGCGTTATCTCATGAATGCCACAGAACTTCTCTAATTCTCTCAATCATTGCTTACTCTTCTCCAGTCTTAGGTCTCATTACCATGAATATCTCCATCCTTCCTTCACACACAGTAATACAAAGTCCTTAACTACCAAGAGCACTGACCACAGCAATCCTGCTGCAAAGTCAAGAAAGAAGAACAATATCATAACAAAAGAAAGGCTTACCTGAATGCTGGCTGTAGAGCGATTCTTGCGGGTGGTGGTTGTAGCCATAGTGGTGGTGGTTTCCATGACAGTGGTAGACATTTCAGGAGGCATGGAGGTCGTCTGTGTTGTTCCCGAGACTGATGGGACTTCTCCCACTAGCCGAACACTTCCATTGATTCTAATATTAGGGTTGTTCTCAGCGGCCATGTTCAGTACTTTCAAACCATCATAATAGAGCCCAGAGAGTTGGCCTTGGAAGAGGCGTCCTTTGTCCTTTCCTCCAATGGCTATTTGAGCCTGGGTGTTGAAGATGGTTAACTGCCGGCCTAGTGAATTAGGTGGAGGAAATACTATTATTCCCATACATTTCTGCTCCTTGTCTTACCTAGTTTGTATGGAGCAGGCATCTAATAGGCTTCCTTGAACAACTGAAGTGGATAAAATTTACAGGAAAAATTCATTACTGAGATCGGTGAGTAACATTTCATGATGATTATCTCTTCCACTGTCTAGATAAACATCCTAAGTTACCAAAATAACTGAGGATTTGCCCCATTCCAAGGAGAGTTTAAACATGAGCAGTGTTACAGTCTCTTGAGACATATAATCTAGGATGGCAGAAACATCCAGCTCAGATCATGACCAGAATGGATCACAGATGCCTAGTGCTCTGATTTTAAGCTACAGGGTAACATAATGACAACAGAAAAGAATGATATGCAGCAAACAAAAACCTCAAAGAGGTGATTTAGAGCACTGAGTTTAAAAATTAGGTTCAGTAATTAAATGAAATTTACTGGAATTAAACTGCAATTAAGAGGATCGGATTCATTGCATGCTTATAAAAATGGACACTCTAGTCACCAGGAACAGGGTTTTCCATAAATCTTCACCTTGAGAAAAATTGTATCAGCATTTGTTATTTTAACAGCATCATGATAGATGTATAATTTGTAGGGAGGTTTGATCAGTCAATAGATCATTCTCTAAGATGGGAGAGTAATTAGGCATTGAAAAAGCTTCTAGAATATAAATGGAGGTGGGGATGAGGTGATTCTAAAATAGTTTTAAGAAGATATGGTGAGGGTAATAAAAATATATTATGTACATGCATGAAATTATCAAAAAATAAAATTAATCAATAAAAATGAATTATGAAAGAAAGATGGGTACAAAGAAGATAACTTATAAACTTCCTTGAATGATTTAGAGACATGGCAATGGATTGTAAAATAGCAATAGTTAATCTTATTTCAGGTTTTCTGTGGGTATCAGTTTTACTTCTGTGGCAAAAAAAAAAAGCTATCAAAAAAAATTCGTGGCAGAGCAGTTTAGAATGGAGCATTCAACAAGCTAGGCTTATTTTCAAAGATTTCTACTTATTTTCTAAGTCAAACTAGGTCTTTTTCATTGAAATAAACAGCTTTTCAAGCCTCATTGTAATTTATCATGACAGCAACATGCTAAGGCTTGTTATTCCTTCATGTTATCTCTTTAGATTAATTCCTTTTGCTTACCCACTTGGAGTAGAGATGGGAAAACCGTAAAGTTAGATACATCCATTCTGGAGTTTTCTTTAGTCAGCGATCAACAAATCTAGTAATTCTTCATCTTATCACCTAGATTATTTTCTCTGTAAATAACTGAAAATAATTGTCTGCTACTCATGCCTGCTTGGTAAAACACGTATCCTCTCCACCTTCAAACTCTAAATAGAGGTATGTTGCAGGGTTTGGGTTCTCAGCATTTATCACTAAGATATTAAGCTGAGGTTTGCACAATGCACAACTAGCCTGAATTTCTGGAACAGAAGGTGGGTATACCTTCTTGATGTATACTACTGGAAGGTCTGGAAATAAGAGAAAAGGAAACTGCATATTTCCAGAGCAGACTCTTCAGACAAGTGTCAGCTTTACTATCTGGTCAATATATAAGGGTTATTAATTGAACGATTTATAAATAATACTACTCTGCTTTTAGACTGGGGAACTTTATTAGGGTAGAAATAATATACACTTCATAAGAATCTTGGAACCATTCAAAAGAATCTCATACTTTAATGATAACAAAATTCTCTAGGTCCCAGGGATGTAATCAGTTCATTCCATACTTTCCCAAGAATCCCTTCCATACTTTCCCAAGAATCCCTTCTATGTCCTGTGAGTTGGTGCCATTTGACAGTTGTATAATTTCTGTCTCTGTTCCCTTCACACGAGATGTTACATGTTCAGTGCACAATGGTGCAAGGTAAGGGGCTGGAGTTCACACTTCTTTCTTTGGGAGCCATACACTTACTATAATACAAATGGGATAATAAAGGCGGAGAATAATTTTTACTTAACTTCATATTAGCATGTGAAGCATCTTAACATACTGATTTAGAAGAAAGTGTATAGTGGGAGATTTCCAGGATATAACTTTAATATCTTAAACTAGATAGCCTCCATACAAGGTATCTTTTATAGATGAACAACTGCTTCCCATTTATGACATTATCTCTCTCTTTCTGTTTTACTCTCTCCCCATCCTCCTCCCTTTCTCTTTCTTATGTAGCCCAGCATTGATGATTAGTTAATGGCTGAATAACCTTGATTATATATAGAAGATTTTATTCTAATATCCTTGCAATGCTTCATAACAATAACCTCTTATAATGGTCCTCATCTTACTTTCTTGGGAAGATTCATTTTGCCAGCACTTAAAAATAAAAAGACAGTCAGAGAAAATTGAAATTCAAACTGCAATGATGGATTGCCTTCATTCTGTTTTCTATAGTTCACTCCATAAAGTGGTCATTGTTTATTCAGGAATGACCGGAGAATGAGTAAAGGCAGGGCATGTTTGAGGCCATTTGACTGAGGAGTTGCTTTATTCTTGGTTATCATTGCTTTGCTATAGAGACCCGATCACTCACTTTACTGGTGGGTGAAACAGAAGGTGGCTATTCAAGTTTCAATTTCTCTTCATGCCATAGGAAGTGCGTTTGGGTTTCTGTTAGCTTATTTGCTTGATAGGCTAGATCTTTTTCCTTTTGTTTCACATCCTTCTCCTAGACCTCTGCACTTTTCCTAGGTGGTTAAGGACAAAACTAGAAATCACTGTAGGAAGAGAGCACTCTGTCTCCTGCCATGTCTTTCTGCTACTACCTCATCTCTCTTTAGCTGCACAGGAGGTCATGAATAATGGGGAAACAGTTTCAGTACCTTCTCCTTATGAAAGATGTACAGAACTGACAGGAGAAGTTTCTGTGTTTTTTTTCTTTTTCATTTGCCCAAGGTGCTTCAAAATCTATGCCTGAAATCATTCTCATTGTTGTTATTGATAATGTGTAATTTTTAGAATAAAAATATCATTATACATATGCATTTGAATAAATGTGTTATAAATATATATGCATATATTTTTGGAATCTGAGAGTTGTTCTACCAGCAATAACATGAAATTTGATAATAACAGCAGTGCAGTACTCCTAGCCTGTAACTGTTTATTTCATTTTAGATGCACATCCTTTTGGAAGCCAATATTTGTTGTTTCATTTTAACACGAAGTTCACATAGGCTTAGATTAAATCTCTGCACGTCTCTAGTCAGTGTTGCACAAAGACTAATTAATTAAATCTCAGAATACCCTGGGGGAATAGGCAGTATTATTTCTCCTCTCCTCATATGGGAAATCTGAGACACAATGAGGTTAAGTGGATTGTCTAAGGTCAGAAAGTCAGTCAATAGCAGCCAGCCAGCAAACAGACTTGGGAATGCTGTGACCCAGCTCTCCTCCCCAATGACAGAAGTAACTCCAAAGAAACGCTCCATGTACTTCTAAATGCACCTGTCTAATCGTCCTATTTATCTATTCGCCCTTTATATACACTCATCTTCACAAACAAGGTAGTTCAGTGCAAAGTTTTCATTCCATTTGAAAGTGAAGTTAGCTAGACAGAGGAAGAGGTAAAGAGAATAAATGCTACTCAACTCAGATTACATAAAGAACAATTTCAGGGAAATCAATAGGAAAAGATAATCTCGCAGTTTGCAATAAGTTGTCCAATAACATGATCATACTATACTTACATATATATTGAATAAAGAAGCCAAGATACCCCCACCCTGACCACCCTTTTCCATCCCAGCATTCAATATGTGTACAAGATCTTCTATTTACACAGAAGCCAGCTGATAATGAAGCTAGCAGAAGGAAAACTAAAAGCCTACTAACTGCTTTATAATGGGTTGTACAAATGAAAATGCCTGGCATGCTATTAAACTTAGACTTCAAAAGGCAATGGTATAAAATAAAATACTATTAACATAAAATTGAAAGAAACACAAAAAGTTCTCTCAGGCACATGAGACTCGGACATGCATCTAATTCTCTGTCTTAACAGTGAGGCACTTGTTGTCTTTAATGTTAAAGGGACTTTATGAGCTGTTGATTACAATCAAAATTATTTGCTTTTTAGAGTTATTCTTAATTTATTTTTAATTAGACCACATATGTTGAAAACAGGGCATGCAGTTAAGATTTGGTAAGGCTTTTCTATGTCTGAATATCTGAATGTTTTCACCCAGCTAAAAATCACACACAAGTGTCTTTTGTCTTGGTGTTTGTATATTACGGAATAGCTCCAATTCCTCCTCGTATGTAACTCAGTCAAATCTCTGTAAAATGTAAGGTGCTCTTTTAGATCTCGAGGCAAGAGCTAGCTTATGCTGTCTCAAGAAAGAACAGAACTTCTAATTTTCTTGGAGATAAGAAAATTGGCTTCATCGAAAGATAACTGGGTATCTCGTAAACAAAAGAAACCTCAGAGAAAATTCTCCCAGGATTCCTAACTGCTGCCCTTGTTTGTTCACGGAGTGGTTGTTTCTGTCAGCAAATCAGAACTTGCCGCGTTGCTTTTCACGAGACTTTTCCCTTACCAACTCATTGCCTTAACAACTTACACTTGGTTGCATAAAACATGGTAGGAATGCACGAGGGTATCACACCACCAAAGTGGAAAACAAGTTTGTTTCCGTTTGGTCTCCTGCAGCAACTGGAATGTAATTAAGCTCTCCTAGAAACTTTCGCCTCTGATGGTTTGAGTTTAGAGGCAAAATCTGTTCTTTCTCAGCCTTTTCTTTGTTTAAAAACAAATGTTAACACATACTGCTTCCTGTATTACATCTGTTTTAAGCAGTTTAAGTTACAAGACTTGATCGAAGATTTTTTGGTTTGTTGTTTTGTTTTTTTGGTTTTTTTTGGTTAACCATGCTATAGACAGTAATGCCAAAACAGCCTCAAGATGTAAGTTTAATAGGTTCTTTTGAAAATTCTTTAGAAAGTTTTGGTAAGAGGTAATTTAAAACAAATTAACAAATAATGTCATGCAGTGGTTAAATTGCCATAATCCAGTTCTCTCTCTCTCTCTCTCTCTCTCTCTCTCTCTCTCTCTCTCTCTTTCCCTTTCTTTTAAAAAGCTTTCTGGAATTTGTTGTCTGTGGCTGTCATGCGGGCAGCAGGCTAGATGTTAGTCCCTTTAACTGTGTTTTAATGGCGATGTATTATTGCATGATTTATCAACATATGGCAGGTGGAAGCTGACACAAATTATAATGAAAATTAAAACAGTCATTTATGCAGCAGGCGATTATCATTTAAGGAACATTTATTCTGCAGGCTTTAAAAACGAGGGTTTAGAATCAAATGATTTTAGAATGAAAGTTTTAACGACCGTTACCTTTTTCCTGCAGCCACTCCTCTACGGGCCGGTTATATTTGAAGGGGATTTTCTGTTTTACCATTTGGAGGCGTTCATTATCAGTGTTGCCTTTAAAGTTTAAAAAACAGCTTAAAGAACAATCTGAAAAGTCAATAGGTCATTAAAAAAACATCCTAGGTGTTCAGTTTGTTTTATGAAGGATTTTAGAGATAGATATCAATTTTTCTTTAGAAGAGGTGGAGTTGAAGCCACTCTGCCCTCGGAGGATGGGCCTGAGGTCAGATTGATCTCAGCTGTGCAGTGCTCCATCATGTTCTGGTCACGTGATTTGGGATAGAGATCTGTAAGCGGTTGGGCTATGTACGGAAATCTCATTACAGTTCCACCCTATCTCCTCCTTCTTCTATCTACCACTGACTTGGTCCCAGTGAAATTCAACGATCTCATTGAGTTGAATAATTCTACTACCACTGCCATGTCAATCGCACAATGAAAAGGTAGCATCCAGCTCCTCAGTCACTGTTTCCCCAATGGGATCCACTTAGGAGCAAAGTGCCCTTCTGCTCCTCTCAAGCATCTGTACTTGCAAGCTCTGGATTCTAGAAAAAGGCACCGAGATAACGAGTGAGTCCCTGCTAGCCATGGGAGACTGGCCAAAAACCATTTTCAGGGTTTCGTTACATTCTTTTGTTTGTCTGGTTGGTTTGGTTTTCTGAGATAAGCCTCTGTATTTCTGATTAGCGTTGACTTATGGTAGCTCCCCTGTTTCACCCCCTAGAGCTTGGATTAAAGGGAGATTTCTTACTCCAAAAGAAAACTCTGATATTACTGTACTTATGTGAAACTGGCGGAGTCATACAGGTGGCACAGTAGACCTCCATCTTTTCTGTTGCGCATTTTAAGCAGATGGAACCCACAGAGAACATAACTTCAGGCAAAGGAAGTTATACCACTATATAGCATTTACAGGGTTTTAGGCACTTACATTTTATTAGTGCTAGACCATGCTGGCGCAGCTGGTCATTCTCTTTCTCTCGTTTTCTGCCTTCCCCCCTCTTTCTATTCTGTGAAAGGGTCGTCCTGAGCATGAATCTATTCAAAAAGCCTGTTAGGAATATTTCTACCAAGCATGAAATATCAAATTAGTTTCAGGCTCAAACATTGTGTTTAACTGATGGTGTGGCCCCTCTTCCTTTTGTAACTGCTATTACCACTCCTGGGCGGTTCTTCTAATTAGGCGATACTTGGAAAGTGGTGGTGTGGATTTACACCCCTAATGAATATGCTTCCGATAACAAAATAATGAAGGCATGCTTGGGGAACTGTTTTAGCTCATCAGCCAACCTCACATTGATTTAGTAAAAAACAGCTCACTGTAATTCATCATGTTTGGTTCAGAGTTCCGTATTAAAATTTAGGGAACTCCATTCCAACTTACTAATATTTTAAAAGGGAAATAAAAATTTTGAAACAGGGGGCTCGGGAGGAAAGTATAGAGAAGCCTGAAAGCCAGAGCGAATATGAGCCTGTAGCATCGTATCAGACCAAGTAAATAGAAATGAGCCATGGCACTTCAATCACAGAGCCATTGCAATGAAGCAGTTATCACTGGCGGAGAAGCTGTCTCATGTGACAATTAGGACCTGCTTGCTGGGCTTGGAGGGGGAAGATAAGAGAATCCAATAGAAACTGGGTCGTACTATCAGAGGCTGGTTGTTCCCCTTAGTCTTCTCTAATGAAGACATTATTCTAAACATTTGAGTTTTCTTTCCTGTTCTGGAATTTAAACAAACAAACATGGCTCATGAGAAGCAACTATAGATATGCTTCTAGCCCACAATTTAGATTTCTATCTGCCTACATAAATTATAACATACCAACATATCAAAGGGCAGTTGTAGTTCATTGGAGGCTTTCTTGTCCAGCAATTCAAGACCTAAAGTTGTTGCTTGGGACTACCAAACAAACAAAAAGTTATTGGGGGATAATGTAGATAAAGGGAGCTGAATAATCAACAGTTTTGGATTTTCATGGATAATTTAAAGCTTTTCTCTAAGCGCAGCAGCTGTCCCAATACGGCTATCGTGAAGGACACTGGCTTAACTGTACCATATAACTCCAATTATTGATTGTGATGATTGTTGTCCTTGGAGGACAAATGTTATTTTGTATTCTATTAGTCCAAAATAAATTGAGTAGCTTCTTCAGTGTTTTCATAGAAAAGGGGTACTTTTCTGAAAAGAACCCACACACCTAACCCAGCAGGTAACAGCTAAGGTGTACACTGTAAGGTACCACAGCACAATGAAATGCTCCAGTGAGGAATGACAATCAATTGTGCTGGGTTCACCTTTGATAAATTTTGCTGCTTTGAGTTTTCTGCATTTATCACCAGTGTGGACTCTGTGACTAAACACAGTGCTGATTTTCACTCTCCTCCCTGGAATGAAATAGTAAAGTCAAAAAGAAATATAAAATGATAAATCTTACTAACCCGAAGGGCAACTGCAGAAATAACAACTAAAAGTTCCAAATTGTAAGTGGTGTCTAGATACCAAGTTAATTAATTGACAGGTTATATTGATTTACTTTCTCAAAATAGATAGGGTTCTTAGCTCTCCCAAAGAGCCCAGCATCCGTGGTTCACCCCCCTTTAACTATAAAGCAGGGTAGGAAATCATGTAGGGACACAGTAAAGGCTCGAAAGAGAGGAAGCTCTGGGGTACCCAATGGAGAAAAGCACAGCTGGAATCATCCTAGAACCTCTCTGAAAGTATAAAGCGAGAGTCCATTCTTCTCCACCTCAGCTTTAAAGACATTTAGAAGCATGTTTTAGGTTTTGCGTGCCAGACTGATACCATCTGGCCCCTAGGACAGTGATCTAGCACACTGTTAAAAGCTGTGATAGATGGAAGGCCATTTGGAAAAGCACATCGATTTAAGTCACCACATTAACACAGTTCTTAGTCTCTTTTCATGTTCTTGTTGGCTTTTATTTTAATTTATCTAAAACACTAGTAAAATCTGTTTAAGAAACACATGCAAGTGAATGAGATCATATGCCCTAAACCCCATTCCATAGATTGATGGAAGGGCAGATCTTTATATAAGAAGCCATACAGAGGACTATTCTGATAGCTGCACAAACCTCTTTAAATTCATATACATTGTTATTAAGTACACAACGATACTAAGTTGTACATGTCATATAACAACTAGTATAGACACTTAAAGAGACGAATTGATTATTTAACAAAAATTATGTTATACTCAGGATAGAATGGCCTTATGAACAGTAATGTCCTTCAAATAAAACATATATATTACCAGTTTGACAGAAACATCAGTTATTTACCACATGGAGAAACCCATTAATTATATAAAGGGGTCTTAAAATAAATATTTAAGCTAACTATATGAATCTGACATCTACATAGAATGGAATTTCAGGAAAACAAATAGTCATGTTTTAGCCTACCTGAAATAGAATTTGCACACGTTTATTCTTTGTCACACTTGACACGGTATTGAGATTTTTATCCAATTGGTTTCTGACAGTCACTAACACTAATATCAAGTAGTTCTACTTCTGGAGACATGTCCAAAATGCACTGTGAAATTATAACATTGTGGAGAGCCGAAGGCTCTGAGTCAAATCACTAAAGCCCAACTGGTTCATATGCATAGCCCTGAGCATCAGCTAGAACTACCTCCCAGTTCCCACTTTGGGATTAACCCTCTGAGGATGAAAGTAATGGAATCGGAGTAAGGTAAAGTGAGGGAAACATGTTGGCTTTCCATTGGTCCCCAGCTTGTATCAGTATCCCGTTAAGATGAGGACTTGAAATTTGCTAATCAACCCAATAAACAAACATAAGATAAAATAAAAATAAAGATAAAAGTATCCTTCAACTGGATAATTGAATGAATACAAGAAGGAAATTCTTACATAGAACAGAAAGTAGTATGTCTAGCACTTTGGCCCAAACGTGGGCTACTTTGTTAGGAGTCATGTTAATTTTTTAAAAAGCTCTAATCAATACAGAGTCAAAGTTTAAGCTACAGAATTTGATATATCTGTTTTAGAGTTGTATATTTACCATTTATTAGCTCTATGTCTTTGGGGAAGTCACTTATCATTAGACTCTTCTTGTGTCAGTTCACCATAGGACTTAACGCTGACTTACAGGGTGTAAAATATACATAATCACTGATATATAGAAAACACTAATTTCTTTGTGAGAATAATATTAATAAAACTTATTTCTCCTGTGATCCAAAGAAAGTACACTAGTTCTAGGGTTTGTGCCCATGTTGTTCAAACTTTATCAGTTGTCATTCAAAAGATAACTATATCCCATTGGGACTCACAAAGAACAACTGATTGTAAAACAAGTAAAAACATTGCAAATGTCCCTCTGAATCTCCAGCTCTTGATGTTTATATTTCTAAAATATATTCAGCTAACTCCATTTCCAAAGCAAAGTGGGTTTCTAAAACCACTGAAAGTAAAAGAGCAATTCAGGCACTGACAAATGGGATTTCTTGGCCCAGCCACTGGTAATGATGATATAATGCCACTGAGTTGAGGTGGAGTGTCTTAAAGGTTCTGGCAATTTGCACTGGACTGGCATAAAGTGCTTTTCTGCAAGTAGACTATTAATACCATCTGAAGCGTTGTCAAGCACATAGCCATGCTGATAGGAATAACTGTAACAACATTCACCTGCATAAAATTAATGGCAGAGGTACTTTGGCATTTTGTTTTGAGCTCTGGAATGAGGAAAGGAAAGTTTTCTTTATTGCTCTGTCAACACTAAAGAAACGAGAGCGCAAGCCTAATGAATAGGTGGAGAGTGAGGATGTGGACTACAGCTGGTGGCAAAAGAAAATCGATGCTGGAAGCTTCCGTTGTAGGGCAGTTCACAGTTTCTAGCCATGCCCGTGTCCCCCAAGGAACACTTTGTGAGTTTCAAAGAAAATATATAACACTGAAGAAAAAGCACCAGGGAACTCTTGAGTGTGGCTCTGGCCACATTCTTGGAGCTTTCCCTAAACAGCTCTCTTAAGAGTCAAATGGGTAAGTGTACTGCCCAAAGGGCTTCTAAAATGTTCAATCACTTGTAAGGGATGGATGGACCTCAACAAAGAGCTAATATCTTATGTTTATAAAGTGCCTTTCAACCAAAGAACTCAGAATGCAATTACAAACACCATCTCATTAATCCTCACGACACACCTTTAGGCTGCAGAAAAGGACCTATTTGTATGCTGTGAGCCTTGGTCCTTTATTGTGTCAAGACAGAAATTAATCTCTTAAAACAGAAAACTTATCGGATGGAGGAAGCAAGATTTAAAGACCCAGAACACATGGGCATTATTAACTAAAAACCACTCTCTCTTGCTCCTTCAGCTGGGGAGAACTACCTTTCCGGAAGAACAAGATAAATAGTCATGTGGAATTCCTAGGTAGACCCCGGCATGACTGACAGAATTCACTTCTTCTGATCATGGCATGATTCTTTCTCCCTTTACAAAAGAAGTTGAGATATTCGGGCAAAGGT
The DNA here is from genome assembly GCF_000317375.1 of Microtus ochrogaster. Taxonomy (NCBI): domain Eukaryota; kingdom Metazoa; phylum Chordata; class Mammalia; order Rodentia; family Cricetidae; genus Microtus; species Microtus ochrogaster. Next base: position 27,093,255 of record NC_022009.1, on the reverse strand, counting down.
GCAATTCTATATCTAGCTCTCCAAGTGGCCCAGTCCTTATTCCTTGCCATCTTTTGCTGTCTGAAAACACGTTTTTCATGCACATATGTTAACTCTGAATTGTTCTTTCATATGCTAAAAATAAATCAAGGGGCTATTTTTTATTGGAATATTAATGATGCTGAAGAAATCTGATGCAATAATTAGGACATATATTATCACTTTCTGTATTTTCTCTGTCCTCAACTGTCAGCCAGAGCTTCTTTCTTCTAAATTTCTTTCCTACTTTATGAATGTATCAAGAGTGTTTTGAATCAACGTTGGATTAATAAAATGAGGTCCGGATGACTGCAACATCTTCATTCCCTCCCACAGTCAAATACAGTGTTCTGAAGGCATTTGAATAGAACGTTTTCAGTATTGCTGGGTTTCAGAGTATTAACTTCTCATTTAAGAGCCAATCACAAAACTGAAATACTATAAATGAATGAAACATAACCTGGATGTAATATTTACGTTCCTCACTCTTCACTCCTGTGATTATTCTTAAATGCACACTGAGGATATACTAGTATGTTCTCTGGATTTGTATTTCTCCTTTATAGAACGCTTATGTATTACCCTTTAAATTTCAGTTTCTTTACATGTAAAATGTTATTGTTGTAATATCTATAATGTAGAATTGTTTTGAGAATTAACTGAGGGATGTTATGGGGAGCAATTATCAAGGTGTGCACCATACAAATCCTAGATACAGAACTTCATTTTTGTTGTTTCAAACAAGGACCACATTCTGAAGTGTTAAACTGAAAAGAGGCGAATTTAATGAAAATTACTTCCCTGCAAAGATCTTAATGCAGAACATTTCTATATGTCCTTATCAAAATAAGCTTTATCATGTGCCCTTCAGCCATTTGGCATATGACCATTCAAGATTCCAACCTCAGCTCCTTTTTCCCTCTTACCATGCATGCCCTCCTTGTGACAAAAGCCACAGTACTATCTTCAGCCTTATCTATCTTCATGATCTATGCACTCATGTGTGTCTGCCTTCTGCATGAGCATCCTGCCACTCTTTTGGCTTGTTGGTTTCTGTTGTTCCTAGTTAACCTCCTTTTGCCATTGCTGTGCCAAGGTATGACAATCAATGCTTTTGAAGCCGGAATGCTAGAATATCAGATTTACAAATTCTGTTCGCAGAAACATGCTTGTGTGCTGTTCCTGCATCACTCAGAGGAGTGGCAGAAGTAGTGGGAGAACAATTTTACTTGGTATCACATAGTCAAGTTTTCATCCTCGAGAAAATAATGTCACACTGGGGCTGGAGAGATGGCATTAAGTAAATCTTTTGCTCTTGTAAAAGACCTGAACATGGTACCCAGCACATATATCAGACTGCTTACAATGAATGGTGTTTAACTCAAGCTCTGAGAATTTGATACCCTCTTCTGATCTCCATCAGCACTTGTGCTCATGTTCATGGATACACACACATATACACTCAATTAAAAATAAAGTAAATGTAAAATAATGTTATGCAAATGTCTATATCTGTAATATTATAAAAATTTGTGTCATATGCATCTGTTTAGATAGAATGGAATCAATAGCGCTTATAAGAAGAGATTATAAGCTTTTAGATGCTATTTCTCAGGTTGCTGTGATTATAATAAAATACTGGAAATGATTAATTCAAAAGTGGAGAAGGCATATTTTGGCTTGCCATTTTAGAAGATACAGGCAAGGTTAGATGATAATATTTGCTTTTCAAGTTCTGGAGAGACATCAAGAATATGTGGTGGGGCAAAATTGCTCCTTTACTAGCTAGGAAACCCAAAGAGGGAATCTAGAGATGCCAGTCATAGCCCACTTCAAGCTGTGCTTTCCGTCATCCAAGAATCGTTCATAAGATTCTCAAAGTCCTGTTTGTCAATTGTTGGTGCTAATTCCTGAGTGCACAGAGTCCTAGTCACAGAGCCCGTATTTGTGTTTTCATGTTTTAGTGTGTTTACTACTTTTTCTTCTAGACCTTTCAGGATTCCTTACTTTGTATGGGGGGGGGGTTCTTTGATTCATATGGAGTTAATTTTAGTGCATGGTGAGAGAAGAGGGTTGAATTTCATTTTTTCATATGTGGATATATAATTTTCCAAACACATTTGTTGATGTTGATTTTTTATTTTTTTAGTGTGTACTTTTGGGATTTTTGTCAAAATGATCAATCATACCACAAAGACATGTGCTCAACTATGTTCATAGCAGCATTGTTTTCATACCCAGAACCTGAAACAACCTAAGTGACCCTCAACCCAAGAACGGATAAAGAAAATGTGGTGTATTTACACAATGGAGTACCACACAGCAGAAAAAAATGATGACATCTTGAAATTTGCAGGCAAATGGATGAATCTAGAAAATATCATATTGAGTGAGGTAACCTAGACCCAGAAAGACAAATATCATATGTAATCACTCATAGTGGCTTTTATACACAAAGAAAAGAAAACCAGCCTACAAATCACAATCCCAGAGAACAAAGACAACAATGAGGGCCCTAAGAGAGACATATATGGATCTAATCTACATTGGAAATAGAAAAAGACAAGATCTCCTGAGTAAACTCGGGTCATGGGGACCATGGGATAGGCTTGAAATGGTGAGAGGGTTAAAGGGGAGAGAAGAGGAAAGGAAGGGAGCAAAGAAAAATGTATAGCTCAATAAAATCAATTTTAAAAAGTTAAAAATTCAAATGCCTAGAATTGCATGGGCTTTTGTATGCAGCTTGTATTGTATCCTATTGATGTTCATGTTTGTTTTTGTGACAGTACTTTTTTTTCTTATATACTATGGTTCTGTAGTATAACTTCAGATCAAACATGCTCATCTCTCCAACATTACCCTTTTTTCTCAGGATTGCTCTAACTCTAAAACCTCTTAATGGTTTCCCTGCCTCTGATGAAGACATCCTGATGACCAAACACTTAATATAAAGACATTAGGGACATTCAAGATTCAAAATATAGCAGAGAACAGCCTTGAAGCTCATGCCTAAAAGTGAATACAGATAGTGCTCTATTTATGGTAGCATTGTATTATGATAAACACATTATAAGTAAAAAAAATAATTGAAATCTTAAAATACACTTGATGTAGCTAAGCTATCTACTCTAGAGCATGTATTATTTCTCCTACATTATTACATATCTAACTCAGAACTACCACTTGATGCCTTTCATACCAAAATAGAGTATATTACCACACATTTCTAGTTTACAAAAAGGTCAAAATTCAAAGCATGTTTGCTTTTGAATGTGTATTGCTTTCACGTCATTATAAAATTAAGAAAAACTGCAAGTTGAACTATTGTAAGTCTAGGACCAGCTGCATGTCCCTTCCATGATCTAAATATCACTGTTCCCGCTCTATGTGTTGCCCGCATACATTCTGGTTAGGGTCAGGTGTGCATAGTTTGTCTAAGCAACCACTATTTACCATTTGCTTTATTACCAACTGAAATTGAAGATGGTTCCCAGCTGAATTGTCTTCCATAAATATTAGTTAATTTTGCATTCATGCAATGCAAGTTTTGAACTTCAAAGCAGGACTTTAATTACATCCCAGTAAATTTATTCTCTTTTTGTTTCCTAACAGCTTTCAAACATGATAAGAAAATGTTTCCCTCTGGATTTCTTTTGGGTTTTGTAGGAGGTATCCTACAAAAAAAAAAGCTATGTTGCCTTAGCTTTGTGGCAACAGGAAGAAGTAATAAGTCTATCTTTTGTACGCTTATTTTAGTCACTGAGTTTTTTTTTTTTCAAAGAGGAAAGATTGCGGTGTGGCTTTATCATGTGTTCAAATTCATTGTAATTTGTTTCTCCAAGAGGCAGAGCTTGATTTTCAAAACTTAAAAGTAGGCTGGATTAAAGACATGATCTTTATTTTTAAGGACTTTTTCATGGTCATTGGTGTTACACTGCATGTGTACTGTGTGAGGGTATCGAATCCCTTGGAGCTGAAGTGACAGACAGTTGTCAGCTGCCAGGTGGGGGCTGGAAATTGAATGAGTCCTCTTGGAGAGCAGATAGTGTTCTTAATCACTGAGCCATCATCTCCCTGGTCCTAAAGACATGATTCTAAGGAGGAGGACATCCATCTGTGACCTGATGGAGCATGTGAAGAGAGTGGTCCTGCAGAATGACAGCCACAGGATCTCCATGACTTGAGACAACAGCAGGATATCAGGAGTTTCAGTGAGGGTCCAGTGACGATGTTGTGCCAGGGGCCTTGAACCATATCAATGACTCATTGCAATGAACATTTGCAAGTAGGGCTGACTGGACAAAAGGACATAGTGTATGACACACCACATCTACAGTGCCACTAGGATGAGCAAAGAGGAGTTGAAGAGGCAGAAAAGATAGAGGAGTGAGGTGGGTTTTTTGCTTTTTTTCATTTTTAATTAATTGGGTGGGGTAGCTTTGGGAATTCTGTAGGGTGAAGGGTGAATATGGAGGAACTGGGAGGTGAGCAGGATTGGGGTGTATGATGTGATATTCCTAAGGAATCAATAAAGAATTATGCTATTAAATAGAAATTCTGATATTAAAGTGATAATGTTCATTGTCAATGAAAATGAAATGAGATGGCCAAATTCTATGCATGCAGACCAAAGAGTGGGGCGTGGTGGAAGCAACTGTGTTGATCTTAGATCTTAAGTTGTTAAAGAGCTCTGAGATTCTCCCTTCCTTCCTGGGATTGCTCCTACAATGAGGTTGTAGTCACAAAGACATTTAAGAACTCAGGACCGCGAGGGGTACACCCACACACTGAGACAATGGGCATGTTCTATCGGGAACTCACCAAGGCCAGCTGGCCTGGGTCTGAAAAAGTCTAGGATAAAACCAGACTCGCTGAACATAGTGGACAATGAGGACTACTGAGAACTCAAGAACAATGGCAATGGGTTTTTGATCCTACTGCACGTACTGGCTTTGTGGGAGCCTAGGCAGTTTGGATGCTCACCTTACTAGACCTGGATGGAGGTGGGTGGTCCTTGGACTTCCCACAGGTCAGGGAACCCTGATTGCTCTTTGGGCTGATGAGGGATGGGGACTTGATCGGGGGAGGGGGAGGTAAATGGGAGGCGGTGGCGGGGAAGAGACAGAAATCTTTAATAAATAAATAAACAAAAAAACAAATAAAAAAAGAAGAGTGTTTTATAAGAAGGTTTATAAAGAGGTGGACAAGGTAAGGAATTGAGGTAGTAAGTAAGACATAGATAGGAGATAAAGTCAACGAGCCCCCTATCCTTTTGATGGATAATCAATCTCCCTTGCATGAGGAAGTCTCCAGAGGACTAGAGTCCCAGCAGAAAGTCTAGCTACAATTGATCAGATGCTTGAGTGAGAACCACCTGTCTAAGCTGTTACCAAAGTATGACCTATAGAAAGCATGAGGTAATAAATGCTACTTTTATTATTTGTGCTGTCTCCCACGTAAACTGGAGTGCTTTCTACATAGCAACGCTCTGAAAGTCACTATAGAACTGATCAGCCTTAATGACATTTCCTTATAGCTTTCCTTATGTTGTACAGTTCAAGAAGAAAATCCATCACTATGCCTAGAAGTTTATAACAATCTCATTGTCTATCCATTTGTTATAATCAGCCAGAGGGAAATTATATTAGTTTGTTAAGATATGTTTAAATGAACCTGGGTTAATCCTCAGACAGCATTGGGTTCTTTATTTAATATGATTAAATATTCTCAATTTTTGTCAAATGAAGCATGACAAATTGTAGATATAAATCCCAAGTTTAAGAGACACGTTTTTTATATACAAAATAAGATTTAGGGCATTTTTCTAGTTTTATTTTCTATTCTAATTTTCTCCTATTCGGTATTTTTAAGTGAACGTAATCAGGGCATAGAGTACAGGTTCCTTATGTCCCTTGGGAGCTACCTGGGACCCAGAAATTTGATCTCTTTGAAAAACCTACTTTGACATTTTCTCACTACAGTCTGAGGGAATCTACCAACGACACAAATATTGTCTATGTGTAGTGTCTATGTTACCATTGAGGCACATCTTTTGAGAGGTCTGCCAAACCTTGTACATAATCATGATGTAGATTCTGACAAGAAAGTTTACAAAAATGGATTGCTTATTCTTTGAGAGAAGACATTTGTAAGGTTGGATAGTCTTCAAAGGATATTTGTGAAATAGAATTTCCCTACTTTGTTCTTCTTCACAGCTCTGTGTCTTTGGAATTTGGAGGCCAGACTAGCCTGGGAAAACATCAGAGTATATCGTTGAGTAAAACCTCTCCCTATGGAGATCTTGAGTAAGAACTGTGTCCACACCTATTTGTTTAACATTATGGAAGTCCCAAGACTTTAAAGAATGTGACCATTAACAGCTGTGCATCACTTGTAAGATTCAAAGTTCAGATGTATACAGCACTGTAATGTGGACCAATGTTCAAAAAATCCCAGCGAAGAAGTCACCTCAGGGAATGCAGTAACTTGGTGCACCTTGAATTCACATAGTGCCTAATTAACTCTATGTGGCAAATTAATTCATATTGATTTGTTTGTGAGATTGCAGTTTGGTCTCAAATATGGTTGAAAACAAAGAAAAATTATAGACAACAATGTTTAAACTCAGAGAAACATCTAGAGAAAATTTGGATTAGTGTGAAGACTGTTTTTAATATATAGCTGTCTGTTTAAATAGAAAAGAAAGGAAGATGAAAGGGAAGAGAGCAAGAGAGACTATACCCTATATAATAATAACATCAAGTTTTCCAAATGGTACTGACTTACTATAAGTACTCCAAAATGGCTATTTAATTTAAAACATCTTAATTCAACTTAAGGCAAAATGATCAAATACACTAAGTGTATTTGTAGTGAAGAAAGGAAAGCAAATAATATAGATTCATGATATAGTATGAAAATAAGCAAAGATAGAGAACAGATAGATCTGGGGAGAAGGCTCTGATAATAAAGTGCTTCTGCTAGCCTGAAAACTCAAATCAAATCCCTGTCAACCGTGATGAGGGAATGAGGAAGGAAGGGAAGAGACAGAGATACACAGACAGACAGACAGACAGACAGAGAGAGAGAGAGAGAGAGAGAGAGAGAGAGAGAGAGAGAGAGCAAAAGTTGCTAATTTCCAAGTTTATTTAGAGACCAGAATGTAAGATTGAAAGGAAACATATCTGGTGGAAAATCTGTTTACTACCATGCTACCACCAGGGCCTTTCTTCTCTTTCAATGTGTCCAACTGAAGGGCAGCTAACTGCTCATTCCAATGTCCGTACATTGGAACTTTTACAATGGGACTCTGTCATTCCCCCCACTAGCAGTGAGTCTGTCTTTTTGCTTTGGGTCCTGGGCTGACTGTTGGAGATCCTCTGCCACTGGCCCATTAGCCAAGGTGAGGAGAAGTGAAAACCGAACAATGCTGATGATGTCTGCTTGCCCCCTCTTCCTGCAATAACCTATGATGGCAAAATGAAGAGGGTTGGGATAGGTTCTTCCTCCACCAGAAGAGAGAGCCAGCTTCCCAAGAATCCCCATGCAACTCAATAGTGTCATCTGAGTCCCCAGTAGTGAATGATAAAACTGTGAAGAACTGAGAGTTTGATCCTGTCCTGCAGCCCTCGTGGGAGAAAAGAATCCAAATAGAGTCAGCTGGGCTTCTCTCCAGCAATTCTGGCTACGCCTTTCTTTCACTCAAAAAACTGGAATGTTTATCAGACACGTGGAAGTGGGTGCTTCAAACTGACCTCCAAATAAATGATATAATATGCCTCACACTATCAGAGTATGGACCCTTCTACTGAGATAGAAGTGGATAGGCACCTTACGTGCTACAAAACCCAAGGTTCTGTTTCAAAAATAGTGGATCACTTTGCTTGGCTCAGACGTGAATTTTCAAAAGATCATGTGCATAGAATGGTAGCTGCCTTGGCCAAAATGTCTTTCCCACCGGGTGTACCTGTCTCACAGCTTCTCTCACATGTGTTGGCACATTTGTCTCGTAGTTTTCAATAACTTGTAATATGGCCACAGGCATGCTGGGAAAACATTTCACATTTCCTGCATTCAGCCAAACTGTAAATAAATACACCTTAAGAAAAACCAATTCGTTTCCTAATTTTCTTGGAGGAGAGGCAAACTGAGGCAGTGGGTTTGAGTCTTATGTGTCTGCTTCATCTAAGACAACTCGAACAGTAAGGTGGAAGGAAGGAGGGGAGGGAGGAGGAAAGAAACGGAAGAAAGAATGAAGGAAGGGAGAGAGGGGAAGAAAAGAAAAAAAAACTCTATGAGCCACAGAAATTTGACACAACAAATAACAGACAAAAAACCCAAAATAATAGTCTAGAAGTCAGGCAATCTGTAAAGGATGGTTTACTTGATATGGGGAACACAGAACTCTCTGCTATAAGAGTTGTCATTACGGTCCTACAAGAAGCACTAAACAGCTTAGCTGCTTCCTGTCTCTGGAGTTTAAAGAAGTCTGGAATCCAGAGTCATGGATGAAGACTTGAGATGGAAGCACAGACCTGGGTCCTTGCTATACAATGTTAGCAACGGACCTCTTTTCAAGGAAAGAAAAACCGAATCCACAAAACACAATAATGCAGCCTCCGAAGGAAGAAGAAAAACGTGAGGCGGTGGTGGGAAAATGGCAGAAACATCAGGAAGGCTTGATATTTCTCCAGTTTTATAAGAAAGAGAGGTCACAGTTTACTTAACCTCTTCCTATCTGCGTTTGAACGAAGAGTGAACCCTTTAGTAAAAAGAATGAGATGAACTCTGAGTTCCTGGCACAGTGGTCCTCACCAATGGCGTGAATCACCATCAATGATTTCATGGGGCTTATTAAAAATTCACATACTCTTAGTCTTAACAAACATGGCTTTTACTCCCATCCTTAAGCCTAACCTTCCCAAACCAATCTTAACCAAAGAACTTATGTCACAGTAGGATATGAACAGTCCCTGGTCTGGAATTGTTTGTCTCTACTTAGAATAGCAAAATATTCACTTCAACCTTCTCTATCAACACAACACTAAAGACAAAACCTTTGAAACCCAAGCTAGAAAAACAAAACAAAACGAACAGTTCCATCTTTCAACCGAGGCTCTTAAAAAGAAGCTTTAAACATTAGTGTTTTAAAATGTATCCGTGAGTGTAAAGCAGCCGTTACAAGTGTGTGTCCCTAGGAATTAAGAGTTAGTATTACAACGTCATTACTTTAGCACATGAATGACAGGTAGGCTCCAGAGAAAAGCATCACACTGATAAAGATCAGAAGACTGAAGGGCTGGAGAAAGAGTAAGAACAACTAACGTTGCTGAATATTTTGAATGACACCTCAAGGGACACATACTTGTCGGTCATTTGAAATGCATCGTGATTAATGTCATGACTTAAGTTTCAGTTCCTGTTGTACTTAGGAGGCTTAGAATAGCATTAAAAATTTTGACATTTCTGTAAACAATTTTTTGGAAAGTTGCTGGTGATAAATTAGAAATTATATACACATTAAAATTATTTATTTGAGTCATAATGTCCACTATATTAGCTATATTAGCTGATGTAGGTGTTCATTTTTCTTTTTCTTTCCAACTATATTTTATCTTGGTAACTGGATTCGTCAGCTCCTTAGTTTGCTCTCATCGTCACTCCTGGGATGAGCTCTCCAGCCCTGCCTCAGCTAGCTCACCCAATGCAGCAAGAAACAGAGCCAGTTTTTTTGCTCTAGGACCTCCAGATTTGGGTCCCTTACGCATATTGCCAGGAACAGCTCTTCTGCTTTCTGTTTTGCCTGGGCAAGGTGCAGGGCCCTCTCTCCCAACTGCTGTAGAGGGCTGACAAGGAAGGGGCCGAATCAGCTCCCCTTCTCTCATGCCCTCAGGGTCTGCTCACTTGTTTCTCCAAGCACAGACCACAGGGTCAGCTCTAGTGTGCTTCCCAGGTGAGGTGCATGCATACCTATGGTGAGGAGTGGCATCATGTTTCTCAATTGTGGGGTGGGGGTGGGGAGCTCTCCTGAGGTATAGAGCCAGTGGTCCTACTCCAGGGTCTGTGAAGGGTGGGGCTGCTTCAGCCAGCAGGGTTCAATTGATCCCTGTGCTAACCAGGCTGTGGGTATCATTACAGTCCCCAACTGCAGCAAGACCAAGCCCCCAGACATGGCCCTTGGCAACAGCTGGGGTTTAGCCACCATCATAACCCAAGTGGCAGCACGGAGCCCTCATGTCAGCATGGCCCCGGCAGGCAGCAGCCCAGAACCAGGGCTATGAGTTGGCCCACCCCGATATCCACCAAATCTGTGAACTGTTGGAGCAGGTGAAGGGGATTAAACCTACAGATCCAAAAGATCAGGATCTCCGTGACACAGGACAATTACAGGATATCAAAGAAGAGCCCCAGCGAAAGCCCATTATCAGTGGTGTAGCAGAAACCAGAGGTCTTGAGCCAGACCAGTGACTCCAATGACTCGTGGCAATGACACTTGCAAGTGAAAATGAACAGAATAAGGGGAAAACTGTGTGTCTCTAAGGACCACACTACGATTTCCACAACAAGATTCTTTATTGTTGTTTGTCAGTTTGTTCTCATTTTTGTTTTGTTTCTTTGTTTTGTTTGGTTTTTGGTCTTTCTTTTAAATTTGGTTTTTATTGGGGGGAGGGGTGGTTGCAAGGGAAGAAGGCCAATACAAGGGGATAGGGAGATAAGTGGAACAGAATGCATGACGTGAAGATGCGCAAAGAATCAATAAAAGTAAAAAAATATATCTTTAATCATATTTGTATGTATATTTGTATGTATATTGGGGGGGGTAGGTGCACATGAGTAGAGGGGTCTGCAGAGGCCAGACGATGGTGCCAGAGCCTCTGGAGTTGGACTTACAGACAATTGTAAACTCCGGTCTTTTGCAAGATCAATATATGCTGTTAGCCACTGACTCATTTCTCCTGTCCTCAGGTTTTCTTATAAACATGTAGATATATTAAAAGCAGGTGCTGCAAAATATTTTTATAAATCTACTTTCATAATCTGCAACACCCATGATGCTAATTACTGATAGATCTTAAGTACTAAAGAATATGCATGGCATTGACAACCACTGACTCCTCAGGAGATAGGTGTCTGGAATCCAACAAACCACTAAATTATTTAACTTCAAAGGTTCAGTGATCACTAAGTTTCTTATACTATTTGAAACCTATGAATTTTAGACATATCAGTAAAATATCAATAATGTCCTGTCCTCTCAGTCATTTCACTATTAAATATACAGTATTAAGTCTTAGCGATCTAACAAACATATCGAAAATTATTTCAAACCAAAGCTCTCGCTAGGAGCTTTGTACTTGCTAAGTAGTTGTAAGCAATAAATAGTCACGATTTTAAGAAATAATTTAGAATAATTTCAACTGACATGCCTAATCAAACAGCCTTTGAAAAAAAAAATTCAAGGCTAAGAAATCAGACAGATCTATTTTCCTGGTGGGAAAAGAGACAAATTATGCCATCTCAAACATTTCACATTAGACTAATAATACTAGTCTATACTGTACAGAAATTTCTGAACCAACCAGGGAAATGTACCAGGTGACCTAGTATTTTTACCACCCTAATTACTAGGTTCCTTTGAATTTCACTCTTTCAGAAACCTGCTTTTATCTTTGCAGTAATGATCCGACACATCAAAATCAGGCTTCTTGAGTGACTCCATCTGCCTTCTCGGGTTCATGCAGTATCTGTTGATGTTCCTTTCTGTCTTGTCAGAGAGCACTTAAAACATTAGTGAGTTTAGGGTGTGATTAGGGGAGGATGTGACAGGCAAAGGAAGAGCATGCTTTTGTCGTGGTTTCAGGATTTGATTTCTTATTTTTGGTGAAGGCGGGCTGGTAGCTTGTTTCAATTCTACTAGAGTCCTCACAAGAGTTTGGAGTTTTGAATGAGGCTGGGAATATCCCATCTAACCCAGGGATGCTGTGTAAAGACTAATCAGTGAGGCTCAGAATGGAAAACCAGTCAGTAAATAATGAAGAAATATAACCGTGTCTATATTTTTGCTCCTGTGCTGGTCAGAAACTGCTGAAGTCCAATTCTCTCACTCTAGAAAGATTAGGGAGGAAGGTGTTCTTGGAGAGTAGCTTGAATTCAGCTGCTGAGGATGGAAGCGAGACTTGAGTTTCCTTGGAGGGTTTGGGTTCAGGGTTGGCCAGGATTCATGGTAAATGTGTTGCCAAAGCATTTTGCTCGGCTCAGTTGACTTATTTCAAGGAGAGGTCTATTAAGTGTATTTCCAAATTCCCTTTATGGACTTACCGGAGCTCAAAATTCTCAGAGGTCAGAGAGAGGAAAAGTCACAAAATGAAGCAAATCTGTTGGATTCCTTTGTTCTGCCTCCCCCAGGGAAGCTCATGGCTCCCTGAGAACCATATATTCCATCCTGTGAGTGCCTTTATACTCATCTACACCAGCAGCCCCGGGTTAGCCACCGTAACCACCCAGAAAATTCGGAGTCAAAGTCAGCCCTTCATTTTAAACATCCAAAGGCATTGCATTTCCATCTCAGTTTGAGTTTCACTTACATAAACTGCCAGCAGTTTTGTACAAATAAAGAAAAATTAAACAGATACTTTTAAACTTTGGCTGTCTTAAGGTTTTTAGATGTGCTTTATTTCACATTTCTATTTATGTTAGATGTACATATGGTTTCTAAGTCTCCAAGACACATGATCTGTCTTTTCCCTCCATTTTCTCACTGTGTCTGGATGAGCTGGGGAAATCCATGCTTTTGGGAAAAAGAAAACCACCTAATGGTGGTAATAATTATTTTAATAAAATAAATTTTGTTTTAACAAAAAATCCTTCCGTTATTTTTAACCAGTTGATAACAAAATATTTCCTATTTTTCTATTACATTAAAATACATTCCCTTATTCGGGGCTTACAAAAGGCAATCTTTACTAGGATGTGTGACACTGTAATTTATAGGGAAACAGAGAGTTCAGATGTAATTTTTACATGGCATTTCCTACATTTGATTGACAAAAAACAGACTTGAAAGGAAATCATTTCCATGTCATTTGAGTTATAGGAAACAAACCCAAACCCGGTTGGTCTGCTTTCTATTTGGGGATTTGAAACTTTAATTTTTGATTGATGGCTTTACTGAAGTTAACCTCAAGGTCACTGAGATGCAAAGGAGTCCCTGTTTTGTACATAAAATTCAGTGTGTGTCTTGGTTTGAATTTGTAGAGTTAAAACGATCATTGCATCTGTTTAAGATGCCCAGCATGGCCTGATATCTTGATAAAGATGTAAATAATGAGGCGAATAGACAGTGAAGGGACACAGCCACTGTCTCATACAATGATTTTTTTTTCTTTTTATAAGATCACCTCCTGTTTGTGGTCACTTGTGAATGTACACAATGATGCTATAATGATGGTCTTTGTGTTGTACCTTAGGCTTCTAGGTTTACTCACCCTTTATAACTACTTTGCTGATTTGCAAGGGAAACAGTACTTGATTTCACTTATATGCAGAGTCTACAAAAAGAAAAGTCAGTGCAGAGAAACCAGGAGTAGGGTGGTAATTCTAATGATGAGAGACAAGGGGAAGCAGGAAGCTATAGATCAAACTGGGATTTTTTTAGTTTACTTTAAACACTTTAACAAAATTCATAGCATGTTTGTTGTTGTGCTGTTCCTTTGATAATAGTGAACTAGATTCTAAAATCTCAGAATCTTCATGGCAGGAGGCAGGCTGAACCTTATGTAAAGATAGTCAGCTCCCACGACTCCAACAAAAGACATCAGGACAGACAACTGATGGCAAGGAAATGAAGGCACCCTTTTTGAGAACTCAAACACACAGAGAAGGAATGGGTCACAGAAAAGATGTTAGGTGTGTCTGCCACCTTTGAAGAGAGGGATTCAGAAAGCTGGCTAGGTCACTGACTGAATGCCTATGAATTCAATAAAAGAGCTGGCAGCTTCTCAAGGGAGAGGGAGGAAAATCTATTGGGATCGCTTCAGCTTGCAGTTACACAGGGGCAGTAATAGAACTTGAGAAACAATGCTTCCCATGGTTATCATCAGCTCTCGCTCTAAGCAAGGTATGGTATAACATACATGAACACAGGATTCAATCTGTCCTTTGATGTTAAGGATGGGAAAGAGTATTTGTTGTTATTGTTGCATATGTGTGTTTTCTTTTTTTTTTTTTGTTACTGGTGGTGGTGTGTGTGTTTTTCCTATTTATTGTACCTGATATCTTCAAATACATGTAACTAAATTCCCTTTCCAATTTTGTGTCTCTCCAGTTACTGATCCCAAATTAACCCCACTAGCATTTCTGTTTCTCTGTGTAGTTACCCTACTGACCTATGTATAGAATATTGTGTCTGGGGATTTAATTCATCCACTGAAGATTATCTTGGTCCCTCAATTTTAAGTAAATAAACAAAATCCAAAATTAGACTGATGAATCAATAAAAGCATAAATGTAACCTTCAAAATAAAAATTAACTCTTTAGAGGTCCCTCAATTCAACATGGCCCATTAACAGCTTGTTCATATAAAATCATGTTGCATTTTATTAGAAGACTGCTGTGCACATTCCTAAATAGATTACCTGTGGTTGTTTTTGCAATAAAAGTACAGGGTTGGATGATGACTGGAAAGACCTTCCCTGCAATATCTATTTTGTAGCTGCACATATACAGTATTTATAAATGTGTTGTATAAATACAATATTTACAGTTTAATGTAGGGTTTCAAAGGCTATAAAATTACTATGTGGCCATGTAGAGAAAAAGTTTTCAAATCACTGATCTAAATAAAACTATCCAGGTGCCCCTGGGTATATTCAAATCAAGGTTGCTCCCATCATCAACGAGCTGTGGGACCCTGGTATATGCTATTCAATAGCTCCCAGGCTGGCTTTCTTTATCTCTAAAATGCCAGGAATCAAATCTTTTTGTAGATGTTATAAGGATTATTTTCAGGGTTAATACTGGGTGAGTGTTGCCTTCTGTCAGTATTATTTCACTGAAGTCCTTTACTGAAGGATAGCTTCTAATAAACCCTTTTCTCTCCCCAGAATATCCTGTTTTCAGACATTTAGAGGGATTTGCAATGAAGATCTCGCCACTGATATCTAAGAAAACCACACTGCCACACTGTGATTAAAATGAAAACAAATTTATCTCATTTAGAAATGGAGGGTGGTAGTCGCACAATGGGCAGAAGTACTCATCTCTCAAATCTCTAATAATGGGAACAGTCAGTATTCTGCCTATGCTGCCACGTCAGACACCCTCGTAAATTTGCATGTGAATTTATATTTCTCAAGCAGAAGTCTGAGCTCTGTATACAGCTCCAGCTGGAGTGCTTCAGTGGTCACCTTTGGGTTTTATTCAGTTTGCTGCTTTTAACAATGAGTAAACACATTTGACTCTCCCACTGACCCTGAGTCTGACTTCTTCAGTGCTTCTATGTGACGGGGGCATAACAGTT
Source organism: Microtus ochrogaster (assembly GCF_000317375.1). Classification (NCBI taxonomy): domain Eukaryota; kingdom Metazoa; phylum Chordata; class Mammalia; order Rodentia; family Cricetidae; genus Microtus; species Microtus ochrogaster. The sequence continues at coordinate 27,077,719 of NC_022009.1, read as the reverse complement.
CTACCCTAATTGCTTCCCACTGAAAGGTGGAGCAAGAAAAAGAGTTGTGGGGAAAAGAAGTTTGTAGAATCACCAAATTGGCACTTTGGGAAAAGCATCTGTAGCAAATGTACAGGACTTCCCTGAGTTCTCAGTAAAAAAGAGTGAGATTAGTACTTCTCTGCTGGAGAGTGAAAAGTTCCATCAAGTTTCACGGTGGTTATATTTGTTTATAAAATACGGTTATGAGACTTCCCACAGGACAGGGAACCCTGATTGCTTTTCGGGCTGAGGAAGGAGGAGACTTAATTGGGGGAGGGGGGGAATGGGAGGCGGTGGCGGGGAAGAGACAGAAATCTTTAATAAATAAATAAATTTAAAAAAATACGGTTATGAAATCAGAAGCCCAACTCATCAGATTATATAGATTTCATATGTACAGGGAGTTTAATTTTATATCAATAAAGCTGTAATAATACTTTTTAGTTCCTCCAGTATGAAAAATATGGATTTTTCATGCCACAGTTTACACTATGTGTGTGTAGGAAGGGTAGCCAAAGTGTGTTGACATGATTCTAGGGAAGCTAAGACAGCTTAAACTCCACACACTCATCTCTGTCTGGTAATCAGGTATCATTTAGGCACATGAAGGTAACTTCATTGACTTATTATTGACTTCTTTCACTGACTATTATTCACTTAAATAATAACTGTTTCACTATGTGCAATCCTGGGTACAGGATAAGGTGGCAGGTTTCTTTTAAGACACATGATCTTGAGCTTTGGTTCTCCACATATTAGTTTATGACGTGGGAGAGTCAGCTGATCTTAAAAGGAACCTATGTGTCTATTTGTAAAATGATGTCATTTAACGCCTGTATGAATAACCTTGATTTATATACTAGTTTAATATCTTGGGACAAATTCCCATATATCAAATATTCAGGTTTTCCTTCTCCCTTGATCTCAAGTGTTTTAGCATTGATATCATATCCTTCTTTATATCCAAATTATATATATGTATGTAGATATATACATATATATGTATATATATGTATATATATACATATCCTTTTTTTTCTTATGCATGATTGCAGTACCTACCTCTTGGGTTTAGAGTGTAGCTTGATTCAAAAACTCAGTTAAATATATGACATTTTACTGCTCAGTAGAAATACTATGACTATCTGTTCATGTGCTCATGTGTTCATGTGTCCTTCTTGAATTATCTAAAAAATACAAAGCTGAGTTTCAGTTTTCATGGTATACCCATTGCCTAGAACAGGTCACGTGTAATATGTAGAATAAATATTTGTTAGATAGTGAGTAAATTTGAACTAAAGGGATGCCTCTATAGAAACCCATTCTACTGATAATGGTGGAGGAATACCAACATTCAGATAAACAGGCTTGTATATTTCTGATATTTGAAACAGTAATTCATATTTTTGACTCATTTATAGGATTTGATATAGTTTTTAGTGCTTGATTCCTGTGTAATTGCCATTGTCTTCTTGTGTATCTAATCCCAAAGTCTTCTTAGGCAGCATTGGAATTTGACAAACCCCATTATCTAGGCTGATATTAAGGATTTATGGAAGGTTGTGTAAGAAAGAAATGCATCTCACACAGCAGATTGTAAACATTACTAGTAATTCAATGAAATCTAAATTAAATCTATAATTTGAAGATTATGAATATTTCTTTGTCCTTGCCTTACTACTTTCTTCCCTTCTGACCTCCTCTCTACTCTTGTTAGCCTGTTGTGGTATTGACAGGCATTTTAGAATATTAGAAAGTCTTTATCTCTTTGTGATGAGCTGCAATATGATTATAATTGATAGCATATACCACTATTAATTAATCTCTCTACCTTATAAAATTATAAAGGATATAATACACACATACACAATTATACACACATGAGTATGGAAGATTTAAGGATCTCTCTAGTTCTTTAAAGTCTAAAAAGAATATTGTTCTTTATAGAAGAATTCAATATTCTTTTTAGACTTTAAATAACTAGAGAGACCCTTAAATCTTATACAAAATTTAAACATGGTATTCAGCCAACTCTAAGGTAGACAACAAACAATGACAAAGAAGTCATATGAGATAGTTGGGTTAGTAGTCCTAGATAATCATAGATCCCAGAACTTTTATTTACAATTGAACTATAACTTCTGAGATAATAGGCTTTCCAACCTACACCACACACTAAACTTAGATTTACAGCCACATAGTATTTGATGATTGCTCTAATTGAGAAGAGCATCGTATGAATTATAATGTTGGCATTATAATAGGAACAAGCTGCTATTAACATTTTTATGTCATGTGATACGTATAATTTTAAAGTCCCATAAAATGTGATCCTCCCACATCTCCAATCTTTAAAGCACTATTTCTAAGATGTGACTTACTAAGTATAAGCATAATAGGTGGAAATGAAGAAATCTTGGTGCTACCAAGATGGCTCAGTTGGTTCATGGAGCAAATGGATTTGTTGCCAAACTCAACAACTTTAGTTAAAATTTGGGATCCCACACAATAGAAAGAGAAAACCAACAATTGTAAGTTATATGTTTATACACATATAAACACAAAATTATTTTGAAAAAAGAAATAATTTCCCTTATTTTCTCATTAAAAATATCCAGAAGTAATCCTCAACTTTGTATTATTTGTACTATTAAGCTAATTGACTAGAGAATTTAATTTAGAACTAAAAATATCATATTCTTGCTGGGGGACAATGGTTTTACCCTGTAAATATTTGTTTCTTGTACTTGTTTAATAAAATTCTTATTGGTCAGTAGCCAGGCAAGAAGTATAGGCAGGGTGACCAGGCAGGAAGTATAGGCAGGGTGATGAGAACAGAAGAATTCTGGGAAGAGGAAAGATACAGTCTGCAGTCATCACCCAGACACAGAAGAAGCAAGATGAGAATCCCTCTCTGATGAAAGGTACCAAGCCACATGGCTAACACAGACAAGAATAATGCACTAATATAAGTTATAAGAGTTATGAGAAGCCTGAGCTAGTAAGCTAACCAGTTTTATAATTAATGTAGACCTCTGTGAGTTTCTTTGGGGCTGAATGGCTGCAGAACTGGGCATGAGAGAAACCTCTGTCAACATATGCTTTTTAATTTACAAAATTCTACTTTCTCTAAATCCCATTGTAGCTTACTAAGAATGAGGGCTAACATAAGCCAGAACCCAGACTGAGCTGTTTATACTATGAAGTTCAATAGGAGTATGTAGCAAAATTACTCTTTTTCTGAACAGCCAATACTAAAAAGCACACCCTGTTCACAAATGAATTGGGTATAAATAATGTCTATAGTTACTGTAATTGCTACCATATTATCTGATATAAATCTTCATTATTATAACCAGCTCTGTTGTGTGTGTTATTTAACTCCTGTATAAATAACCTTGAGTTATATACTAGCTTAATGCCTTGGGGCAAATTCCTATATACCAAATATTCATGTATTCCTTCTCCCTTGATCTCAAATATTTTAGCATCCATATTATGTCCTTCTTTATATCTAAATTTTATATATGCACACACACACACACACACACACATATATATATATATATTTGTCTTTTTTGTTTTGGTTTTCAAGACAGGGTTTCTTTGTAGCTTTGGTCTTGTGTGTGATTACACTTAATTTTAGCATTAGCCGGCATCTGCAGTTTCCACTGAAATGCTTATCATCTACTAAGGGACATTTACAGGGAGGAAAAAGGCTCTAGGCATGATAGAAATAATTGCATTTAACTTGCAAGATGCATGGCTATTTATCTTGTGACTGGGAATTCACTAAGGAGAAAGGGTTGTCTGATAAGACAAAACATAAAGAAAAATATATGAAGCATCCTTTCTCCACTTCCCATCCCTCAAGCAAGACCATCAAGCAGTAAAAAAGACTTCCATTTAATAAAGCTCCTTTTGGCTGCTTAGATATGGCACTAGGAGATTTAATGGGATCCTAAAAGAAAAGAGGCTTCCAAAGCCCAACAAATGCCACTTAAGATATGGATAAAGGTAAACATCCATGGATCCAGAGAAGTGCTGTTTCTAGACTAGGCACCGATTGGAGATTTAGCTTCACAAAAATAATTCCAGAGATTACCTTTACAGAAAACAATTATAATTTGAAGATTTGAGTTAAGGCCAGAATTTCTAAATAAGCCACAGAATTGAGTGCATTACAGCCTCAAAGGCCCAGGTTGTGTACCAGCATCTCCAAGGGCAAATCAAACTTAAACTCTCTAGGGTGTTTCCTAATCCATAAAGCAAAACTAAATCCCACATTCAACTTTCAGGGTATTTCAAGGTCAAGCAGTTTGTTTTGTCTGTGAATGTGGAGTTAATGGCGAGAATGATCTTGTCTACAATTTGGTGTGGGCATCTCCTACTCCATTTTGCTTCTTTGGTGCAAACCCTTCACTGTGGGACTCTTTTTACAACTTTAGGTTTCTGAAGAAAGGGAGAACAAGCAAGATGGAAACCTGCTTCTTTGTCAGTTCTCTATCTTTCTGAGTAAACTTCAATGCATAAGATTTTCTCAAACAAACAAACAAAATAATCAAGAACTTCAGCGTAGGGATTGGGAGACCAAAGCAGCCACGTAACCTTAGACCTACAGACTGTCGGTCCTGCCCTTGAGATATGCTGGAGTGAGTGTGGCACAGAAATTGTGGGAGTAAATTTACTGGCCTGGGGTCATAGGGGCACTAGGAGAATGAACTGACAACAAGGAAGCCTGCATGGGACTGATCTAGGACCTCTGCATGTAAGTCACAGTTATGGAGCCTGGTCTTCGTGTGGGACGCCTAACAGTGGGAGCAGCAGTTGTCTTTGATTCTTTGGCTGGTTTGGGGGACCCTATTCCTCATACTGGGTTGCCTTGCCCAGCCTTAATACAAGGGGGGAGGGGAGATGCTAAATCTTACTGTGACTTGATATGCCATGTTTTGTTTTATACATGGGAAGCCAGCCTTATTCTGAAGAGAAATGGAGAAGGAGTGGATTGGTATAGGGGCAGAGGTGAGGTGTAGGGTGAGGGGCTGGGAGGAGAGGAGAGAGGGGAAACTGCAGCAGGGATGAAAATAAATATTAAAGACATTATACTCAGCTGTGTCCAACAAGGGAGAAACAATACTGAGGTGACAGCTGTGAGTTCAGTTATCTTCCTTGAGCGTTTAACTGGGGCCAAACAACACTGGGGGTAGACCAGCAATCTCAGTCCACAATCTTGAGTTTACAGATAAAATAACATGGTTTCGTTTTGTTTTTGTTTTTATGGTCAGGGTTGCTGATGGATTTGCTCCATAATCATGTTGTCAGAGAATACAAATATAGCTTAATAAAGGGTATACTGTCACTTCTGCTTAAGAAACACATCTCTGGCAGCACTCCTTTTGAAATTTCCCAAATTGAATGTCAGTCTGAGCCATCATTTATTTTTAATGGGAGAAAATGAACAACCATGGACCTGGGGCACAAAGAAACATCTCAACGATGGAAACTTACTCAAAGTGGTAAGAGGTGAGTGAAGAGGAAGTGGGTCTTTGTCAAAGCACATAGAAAGATTCCGGAAGTCTACATTTAGTCACCATCCTCTCTTGCCTTTCCACAATTCTCTGAGTCACATTGAGCTATTGTCCCTGTGGCTGCATCATATTAGGTAGTGTCAGAAGGAACACGGAGGTAGATGGCTAATATTCTATTGATGACACAATGGAGACTTTGACAGTAGAAAATAGGCAAAAGGAAATAATACATAATGTACTGTGTCCTATATTGTTTGATGGGAGCTAATGAACTATAAAAATTAAATGAAATACATGTATTCGAAGTATTTAGTGCCAGGGCATAATTTACAACAAAATAAAAACCTCAGAACCTCACTAATACCAGCTCCATCACATATACTGCGTGGTTACATGTGCTATACGGCTGTCATGTCAGACAATACTAATAGGATTGTTAAGTCTGAAAGATGAAAAAGATGGTTTGAGGTTCCTAATATCAGTGATTATTAAACATATCTGCATCGATAATTCTCAATGCCTAGCCCAGTGTGTCACAATTTTTGAATGTGAATCTTGTTACAATGTAAATTTCAACTATCTAGGTATAGACCCTAAAAGTTGGCATTTTAATGGATACAAAGATCATCATCATCATCAGCAGCTACCACATTTAGACATGAGACTGGTGTCTGAGTACTGGCATTTCACTGTCATTTCCATGGGACTTTAATGTGAAACTAAGTAGACAGTAGTTTACCATTTAAATGTACACATAGGTTGTGTGATCCAGTTGCCACCCAAGACTAAGTAAAGGATGTTAAAGTTATTTGACAAAAGAAACTCAAATCTTGTGAATCTTAATTCAGACTTACAAACTTGAGAATATTCTGCAGTGCAAATATTTAGAAAGTATTGGTCTGATTGATTTATGGATATGTTTCCTGCCTGTTTGAGGAATTTACTTATGAGAGCATTTTTTAAACGTAGCAAAGAATGTTCGAACACATTAACTAAATGAGCTTTCCTCTAGCTGCCTTTTATCTCCGCAGTCTTGAATCCAAGTTCAAACACAGCTTTCCCGCTTGATTGTGTTTGTACTTTTTTATTCCTTTTGTAGGACTTTCCTATCTTGCTTGCCTCCTGTTGAACTGAAAGGAACACAAACGCTGAACGGATGAGTGAGCAGTGAGATGAGGCTTGCATTAGTGCAGGCTTCCAATCTCGCAAGGCCCGGCATGTTTGCAAGAAAAGCCAAGGAAAGAAAACCCCCTGGCTAGGAATTAATGAAAACCTAAGGCCTAGGAAATTTCGGTATCTTATCGACGGTTTATTTATAGTCTTCGTTTTTAACTCTTCCATGTCTTGGCATGAGGTATATATGTGCAAAATCTCTCGTCTCCCATCATGTCCTCTAAACTACAACAGAATGGCAAGTAATGGAAATAAATTTTAAGGCACTATTATTAATTTAATGATTTTTTTGTCATTGATGGTTTTACTCTGAAGTGAAGACATGGTGGAAACCTGCTACTTGCTCACAGTGGGCAGAAATCACAGATGCTATTCAACATCTTACGATGCTCCCGGGAGCATACCACTGCACCAGCTATAATACATGGCAGAATCACTTAGCCCAGAATGTGAATAGTACCAAGGTTCAGAAACATTACTACTGAACCTGCTCCAGGCATGGATTTCTGTTTCAGGGAATGTTTTATTTATTCATCACCAAGACAGTGAAGTTATCAATAAAATAAGAACTCAAAAATAGCACAATGGACAGGATGTTTGAGGTGGTGCTGTATGAGGATCAGGTAGGAATCTTGAGTCTGTCCTCATGCTATTGAGACATTGGGCAAGCTGTTTAGCCTCTCAGAATTTTCCATGCTTTAGATGAATGCCTTCCCAAAGGTCTACATGCTAAAGACTTGGTTTCCTGGATGGCATTATTAAAAGCAGCTGTGTACTTACTTATCATCAGTGTGTCCTTTTGGGAGGGTCTTAGACCAATGTGTATCTTCTCTGTTTTTGGAAAAATGAGGTGAAATTTCTTCCTGAACATATGTGTATGTTCAGCAGAGACTCAGAAACAAATGAGTCTGCTCAGTCTTGGACTGAAAATCCCAGAATTGTGAACCAAAGCAAATTTTCCTCTCTTACAAGTTGGTAAAGTTAACTGCTTCAGATGTTGAATACCAACCTCCTGATGCATAAGCTTAAGCACACTTTTTTTTCTTTGTGTTAGTTCATTGTTTTTCTCTGTGTTAGTTAATTGTCTCAGGTATTTCAGGAGATTCAAAGAAAACTGACTAGGAGAACGATGATAAGAATTTCAGTCAAGAGTACCTCAATTGATTTGATATACAATATCAAAGGGAAAAACCTATGAGGTCTAGTTCTTCTTAACAAGCTCTTGGGTGGGAAAATAGGGGTCCTACGCATTTGGAACTCCTTATCATTCTTCCTTTCTCAAAGGGCTGGCTTTCACCTGACAAGTTTGTAGGGTACCATGACCAGGACCCTGACAGTCCTGGTGGTACAATGGCCACCCACTCGCAGTGACGAGTGAATCGTGAACAATCCTATTCAGCTGAGCCTCACAGGGGGCCCAGAGCCAGGGTTAAAATTAATTCCCCACATTCTACTCACCTCTCACCTTCCCTCCCCTGTCCTTACCAAGGCATCGTGTAGAGAGAGCAATCAGAGGCTTTATAAGGCGTATTTGTCAGTGCCTGGATGATAGCTCCGAGCTGACTCTCTTTTTAGTTCCCTCTCCTCTTCCTTAGCCTTTCTATTTTCAGGCTCAAAGGAAGAAGTCACTTTTGAGTTCAATCCCCCAGAATCAAGTGATAGAAGATCCCAATTGCTATAGAACTATTTCCATCTTGGCTACTCACTGATTCACAAAGAACCAAGGCTGCATGTTCTGGCCCCAACTGGGCTCTCAATATTTCACAGTAGGATGTTTCCGCAAGGCCAAGCAAACGCCTATAAATGGCTGTGGAAAGATTCAGGAGATGACCCGTTCATCCTGATTTTCAGTTGGTCCCTTTGGATGTGTTGAGCAGGAGTGACTCGCAAGAGTGTGCCCTCAGAATGAAGCAACTGCAGTGACTAATTGGGAGAAGCTACTCTACATGAAAGAACTGCCCCCTTAAAGTACACATTACTCTCAAAGGCCCACGAGAGCACCCTGCTGTCATGGGGAGGACAACTTGGACTCACTGTGTTAATATTTGTTTCCTTCCTTAAATGTAAATTTTCTACCCCACTTTTTTGACAACTACCTTTGTGTGGCTACTAAAACTGATCTTTATGGTGAGATACTCCTGAACTTTCTTGATAGCTGCTGGTCATTTGCCATTGTCAATATAACATAACGATTTGGGGAAAAAGAGGACATGTTAATTTATTTTAATTTTTTTGGAGAAATTATGTCACGATTAGATAGATTGGTGACTTTGCTGCTTTCTCGGACACAGAGACCATTGTGGTTCCAAGTTTAAAATAAACTAAACTTTTTAATATTGTGCTAATGATTCCTTAAGTTTAGTTAAATGCATTCTTTCAATCTCATAAGAGGGAAATTAAGATAACCAAGGTCCATGAGACTGTTAAGAAGTCTTATAAGACTTTTGAAATATAATATGGCTATAAAGAAAGAAATTGATCTAGGGCAATTCACATTTATGGTTATGCGCTGTTAAAATCATCTCATCATCACTATGGGGTCAAGATTAAAAAAATACGGAATCTAACTGGGAAGAGGGTAACCTTGTCTTCATTTTGTTCTTCAGTTACTATGTAATCATAGGCTGGCAACAGAACCTGCCTGAGTGTATTATTTTGATTTGAACTGGAGAATAGAAATATCTAGTTTACCCAACTCATAGGCTAGCAAATAGTCAAAGTGAATCATGTGTAAAGTGAGCATGTCTAGTAATGTAGCTATCATTTATTGTCTGCTTACATTATCATCTAGCCTTTTGTTGAGATTCCACGTCTTCTTCTCACTGAACCTGCCAATGACTCTGAAAGTATCATTACATCTATATCATCAGGATTGCAAACCAGAGGGGTGGTGAGTCTTAGTGCCTCATGGAAAGTCTGGAACTAGATAACCAGCAAAATAAATACAAGGGGAAATAAATAGCAGTTCTGAAGAAGGAATCTGATACATTTCCAACACTAAAGTAATCATCAGAGGAGAAAAATCAGAACTGTTAGAAATTCTTACCCTTATTTCATGGTTCACTGTTATTTTATCTTGAATTATATGTGGGGAAAGGCACCAAATATTTCAATACTTAGGGCATTTCAAGGTCTTAATCCAGTTGCCTGAGACATACAACTGATAAAAAAGAAAAAGTTCTCAACTCATCAGGTGTCTCTAAGGCACATACTGCTAACTGCAAGGCTCTACCCTGCCAACAATAATAACATTTATTACAGTTGTATGAGAGTTACCAGTGATGCTAAGAGTTGGCAGGGCAAGTTCTGCCATTAAAGACAGGTTTATCCTGCTCTGAAAGCCTGTGGGAGGCAACCCATAATTTAGAACTAAGGACACAAAGGGAGAGGTGTGCACCAAGGGTCACCGGTGTTCTTAGGTATCTGTGACTTTAAAATGACCACCCCAATGCTTTCTCATTGCTGGCCACACATGTGAGGATTCTTCATTGACTCTGAGCAAGGAATTAACATCAACTGAGGAATCTTTGAAGTTCTTCCCAGAGACACAACAAACCTCACAGCAGCAATTTTAGTGTCAATGGTAATATGCATAGAGAAAGGAAGATGGATTTTCTTTTTTCTATGAGCAAATAAATGAGCAGCTTTTAAGGTCTCTGGTATTTCACTTCCTCTTCCCTCCTCTTTTGACTATCACATACCCCAGGGTTTAAGCAAGAAACATTTGAAAATAAAGTCTATTCGTGTCCAGGGAATGTGGGTGTTGACAAAAAGTTGCAGCAACTCCTAGCACTTCTGGCTCTTTCAGATGATCAAAGATAAATTCCCGGGGGTTAATTTTTGTGACAATCTAAAAAAGTCCTACCAGAACTCCATCACTGGCTGAGCTGGCTGTTGGGGAAAATCCAGGATGACAGATATGTGAGTAGATAGGGTAATTGATTAATTAGTGTGTTTATTGTTTCCGTGCCTTGGGACAATTGCTTCCATAACTCTTAAACCAGGAATGAGGAGAATCTGGATTTTAAAGGAGATCCAAGCAGCACACACTATTGATCTGCTTTTAAAATGTAACACTGATTTAAAGCATGAAACCTCAATCGTTGCCTTTAAGCTACTGAGAAAATTATCTTGGGCCACAAGTATACAAGTTTACGGTGAATATTTCTTTCAGGCCTGATAATTATTAACTAAAATGCCCAGAATCCTGAAAATGTAATTTAAGCTTCATTATCAGTGTGCACATCTTGGTGTTGAAGAAGCGAGAGAAAACAGACAAAAATGGGGGAAATCGAAGTATCATACAGTGAGTTAGACATGCATCTTGTTCACATTAGTGAAAAGGGCCATCTCCTAAGCTATGTTCTGTCATCTGTCCATTAGGTTGCAACACAATTATGGAGTAAAAGCCCCTCGCTGGGTATTCTCCCTTCTCTTTTTAGGACTTTCACGGCCAGGGCTCAGGACTCTTGGTAGGAGACCGGAACAATGAGAGAGGAAGCTAAGGGACTATTTGAATGAGTTTCCCTAAAGAAGTAACCTTCTCTCTCCCTGCCCTTGGTTTGCCATCTGGTTCTGGGATTTTGCTGCTGCACACACCAGGGCTGTGAAATTCAAATGCATGATTAGCCCCTCTGTCTCCCATGCCAGCGTGCTTCCTAGGAAAATCACTGCTAGGACCAGACTCTAAAGAGCAACACAGGCTTAGTGTGAGCAAGAGAAAATCACTTGGCAAATTCAAATAAATAAAAAAACTCTACTCTTGATTCTTCTCATTGCTCCCCGGAGTTAATGCTCATGAATTCAAGTTTAACAAACTTGCTGCTCTATTCTCTCTGCCACCTCTTGCCATCTGTCCCTGCAATCACACCTAACAATAAAGCGCCACATAGACCGGATATCTCATCCATTATCTTATGATTATCAACAATTCCCCAGAACAAGGGTGATGTCCCTTTCTTCCACTAGAAACCTTATAATATTTACCTTCAATATGAACCAGTCAGGCAGCATTGCTTTATCAAATCATTTGCAAATCAAAATGTTCAGTGCATAGTCAGTAAGTCTCCAGAAGCCACTTACACTGCCCTAATCTTAAAAAAAAAAATAACTTTCTTTCTCAGACAAAAGGCATCGACATATTCTTTGCCTATAAACTGGCATCAGTCATGAGGAAAGATGTCATGGCTGTCATAGGTATCAGAGGTGATTTGGGGAAGCCAAAAGAGAAGATGTTACCTGTAGGATAATGTTCATTCACTGGCCAGTTGTCCACCTGAAGTGTGGCATTGCCGCCATTTCTGGTAAAGCGCACCACGTGGTATTTGCCGTCATTGACAGGGGTCCTCTCTTCTTTGATGGAGATGTCCACGGTGCCGATATTGAAGACAACTCCAATTTTCCCTTGTTCCTGTAATAAAGAAATACAAAGGGCATGATTGTCACTGACTGCAGGGTTTACTCCCTTTAAAGTTGATCCTCCAACTAGCAATAAACTTGTAGGTGCCCGGAGGGAGCTGTCAGTATGAAGCTAATAATAGTATCCTATATTTCTCCATGGGCTTTCATCCTGAACATAAAAAAAAAATAGTATAAAGCCACCCAAATTGTTCTCTCTGCCTGAGCAGTACAAGTTACAGCATTCAATGACCGTCGGTGAATACTGATGTTAGTGTGACAGAAATCTCGACAGTGAAGCCCTCTACGGTGAACATCATTTCTGACAGAGGGATTGGGTCTGTCTTTTAAAAGAAGTTAGTAGAATTATTTCACAATTAAGATTCAGGATTAAAGAGAAACTATGAGCCTGCCTTCCCATTTTGAAATATTCAAGGTAAGGGGGAGGGGTACCAAAATCTTAAAATCCAATGTCTGAGAAATTGATATCATAGACCAGGTCCTTGATGCTTTCTGGGGCTCCAAGTCACACTCAAAAGGTATTTTGCACAATGGGCAATGAAATTGTGCAGGAGTTTTCAGAACTGGTGACTATCAATCTTCCCAGATTTCTAGTCCTATTGTTCAGTTAATCTAGTGATAAAATATATTCTGGAGCTTTCACTACACAGCAGAAGGTACCATTGGTAGTTCAAACTGACTTTGGAGGCAGAGAAATTGCAATGGATTCTAGAAGACAGACATTGTGGCAATGAATAGGAAGATGATGGAGATGATGGGGGTGGAGATGAGATCATCCACCTCCAGAAAAAAATGCCCGGAAATGCTGAACTATACGTCACAATGCTATTATAACTCTTTCTCTTACAGCCTAATAATTGGCTATGACTAAGAGTTGGAATTGGTATTCACAATGAAACAAAATGAAAGTGGCCTTCCTGGTCAGATACAATCAACTTCTTTCAACCTCCTGGAAGAACAAGTCAGCTCGGGAGAGTATCCGCATGGACAGAGTAAGAGAGAAGGGCCAATATTTTTTCTCCGTCTCTCTAGTTGTCTGGCTTATTGGCACTAGGCTGGGCAATTGGTAGTAATAAAATTTAGTTGTCATTTTGATATTTACAAATCTGAGTCAAAGGATTTCTTCATCAACTTCTTATTCACTATTCTTTTGTTTGAGGAGTGGAAGGGGGGAGAAATGAAAAATAGTATAGTTAAAGAACAGAATTCACACTACTTAAGTTCTAGGAAATTTTTATAGATGCTCAGATTTAATATTCCTTCATTCATTCTTTAATTCATTCACTCAATACATAATGTATTCTTAAGCACTTAGTATACCTATAAACTAAGATTTCTTGCAGAACGGATACTGGTTTCCATATATTTTGGTGCAATTAATTTAGTTTCCAATGAGGTATGCTTTCTTCAACTTACCATTTATTTATTTTTTGTTCCTTCCTATAGAGATACATCTCACACCTGATTAAGTAAATGACCAGCACCCAAGGGTCTTGATTTTAGAAGGGGATAGTATAGATGGACTGATGAACCATGTTGTTGGAACTCAGAAGAGCAGACCCAGGGTAGACATTATTGCTTCTTTTGTGCCCACAGAGTTTGTTGCACGACATAAACAATTTTCTGCATTTCTAATTCTGTAAACCTTGTGAAAAGTGTTCCAGTGCCTTCCCACATGACGACTAAACAGATTCATTTCTGTTTATTGGTATCAGTGTGATCTTGGATTTGCTTTGATTTGTTTCATCTCTCTATTTAAAGAACGTACCTAGCCCTGGGAATTATTGATGTAATGGTCACTATGATAGTGTCTTTATTACAGTGTTCATGGTCATAATGAATCATATTATGTTAGGGTTCAACTTTTTTTTTCTCTGATCCTCAGGGAATCTGGCAAGAACATAACACATTTATTCTGTCTTGGAGAGGTGGCGTTCATTATTCATTTCTTTAAGGATGTGGGAAAGAATGGGTAGGTGGGTGTTCATGCCCTCTTAGGGAAACAAGCAAGGGTATAAAAGCCTGAATCAGCACATATTTACAGGATGACAGAACTGGAGGAGTTAAAAAGCCATAACTTCAGAAGCCATTGCTCCTCTGCCCACCCTCCATGCGTGGGCTGTTTATTGAGTTGCAGTTCTTCCTTTGAGAAACTACTACATCAATCCCGTATGCGTGGAAAAGCCTGCTAGTGATTCAGCTCAGCTGTGAGTCACTAATTAATCATGGCTCGAGAACAGTGTTAGCGTTCTAAAGGGAATGGAGACCTCAGCTCTCGGCAGCTTTCAATGACAGTGGAAGCAAAGGGCAGTTCTGGCTCACAGAGTTCGTTGATGGGCAAGATATATTCTTGGGCAGATTTTCTGCAAGATCTATAATAGATTCAGGACAAGAAAAGATTTAATCTCTGCCAGAATAAATATTTGGTCCTTATCTTAGGTGCCACACATTTGCCATTAGAGTCAGGACATTCAAAGGATCCTAATCCTGTCAGGACATTGCCAAATGCAGTGTAGACCCTATCCCCAGACTGTTTCTGTTTGCTTCTCACAGTGGTAAATGTGATTGTGCTAGACCTCAGATGCGGTCTCTTTATTCGCAGTAATAAGACTTCATTATCATTATTTCCTTGTCATTTGTCATGGGACCACAGTGGCATTATAATCCATGGCTAACTCCTTCGTTGCAGTTCATTAGAAGTCACGGAAGCCTTGTGGCAAATACCCATATAGTTGCCCAGGCTTGAATCGATCATAGCAGCTGCCATGAAAATAAACTCCTGTGGTTCACATGTCTGCAGGAGGAAAGACGTGAAGGAAAAACACATTGGCTTCACGTCATCTCCCCTACCCCCATACCCAGAGCTTGTGGCAACTTACTTAACTATTCTAAACCCATTATTTTACCACTTTCCCATTTTTCAAAGGACTATTATAATGAAATAATATGGTTTATGTGATGAACACTGCAGTAGTTGGTTTTCTCTTTTACTAATATGTATGTGTGCATATGTGTGCTTGCAGTTTTGTAAACACAGTGTAGAAGCTGGGAAGACAGCCTCAGCTATTCTCTCTGACACAGAGCCTCTCAGTGGCCTGAAGCTTACCCATTAGGCTAGACTGGCTAGACAGTGTCCTTCAGAGATCTTACTCCCACGCACTGTGGTACAGATACATGCCATTATGCCCGTTGTTATTTTTTTTTAAATGTGGGTGCTAGTGATTAAGGCAACTGCTCTACAAACTGAGCCATTCTATCATTCCTACATACTAGTATTTTCTAAGTTAAATATATATATACATACATACACACACACATATATATATATAAATACACACACACACACACACACACACACACACACATATATATATATATGAGATAGATGAAAATGGGGAGACTGTGTAGTCATTTTCCCATAAAAAATGACCTGTCATTATTAGTGAATTTAATTAGTTCAGTAGGATGATCATGCATGGGTTTTTAGCACAGTACAATAAAATACCACCTCTAATTTATTAATAATAATAAAACTGCATGACCTTTGCAGTTTACTTATAAAAGGGCATGTGATGAGAGGGAGGGGCAAATTGCTGTCCCCGAAGCCTGTTGTGTGGATTACGTATGAAGCATCTGCCACACGGCTATGCATACTTCCAGGTTGCAATATGTCACTCCTTTCTCTTCTCATTAGTGTAATTGGAAGTAGTAGTGTGAGCTAAGGCCTGCTTGGTTTGGCAGACATTGCCATCAAGATCTATTGTGAAAATAAATATAAATTTTTGCAAACAGAACTTTTTTTTCAGGGTTGATTTCCTGTCACAATTTTGGAGTTGCTTTCTTGCCACATTTTTGGCACCTTTTATAAGCCTTTTGAACACAAGAAAATGTAGTTGCAGAAACAAGGTGGCTATAAATTTTAATAACTCCATACCATTTACCACCAAAGCTGGTACCAAGGCAATCACTTCAATCTGTGTTCTTTCTTGATATTAAAAACAAAGACAAGTGGTAAATCAGAAGACATTACCAATCATTTTCAAGTGCATTCAAGAGGAAACCTGAATGGTACAGAAACATCTGCTTTCCACAGTGAGTAAGTCATTCCTTATCAATAATGACTATTTATGAGCCCACCCGGTCCTTCAAAGGAGCCTAGATTCAGCTACCTGATCCTCCTCAATCAGCCACATTATGATTAATATGTCCTACATAACTCCAGGGATGCTATAAGCTCTAGGGTGAGGACTTAGGAGCAGAAATATACAGGGACAAAAGACAATTTTCAGGAATGAAGGAGGAGCTCCCTGATGGCCATCTCTTCATTTTGTCCACAATGCCTCCAAGGAAGGCGACATGCACCATCCCCTATTTCAGAACATTGCAGCTGACAGAAACAAAACAGCGCTTCCCAAATGTATGCCCAGGAGATGTTCACTGGAAACAGCTCTCCATGTTGCCACAGTTCGACTTCTCACAAAATTGTCTGTTCAGTAACAGACAATAACACGATAAAGCCACGTGTAAATGATGCTTCCGTGCCTATGCACAACAAGACCTTGGCAATATTCCAGTCCACTTTCTACTAAAAAAAAATAGTTAATGGTACTATTCACTCTATTCTTCTAGTTCTCCTAATTAGAGGCTCATAGTAAGAGCAACCTTTTGCATTCCTTTGTGATGGACAGGCCCAGGAGTTCAGGGTCAATAATTGTCATTGTTCAGTCACATATATAATTTCTGGTATGAGACTTGCCAGTGCCCTCCCAGTGCTGTGAATCACTTCCCCCAGAAAATTCTTAGTAGTGGTTGCTTTGTCATTTTGGTTCGCTGAGTGAGGGTGGTAGCAAATTAACTTACAATGGACACAGCTGAGGAACATTGCTTGTGTGCTTTGAGCACAGAGTGTTCTAATCCACCACTGCTGCATGACAGTCACATCCTGCATACTCAGTGTATATTTTTAAATAGGATTGTCTCGTAATTTCTCATAATTACCTACTATTGAATATATGTGACAAGAAGAGTGTTTAAGGCCAGGCTCTAAGTAGGTCTGACTTGAACTTAGGGGTTCTCCACTGAGGCACATTCCTATCCCGTGTATTACATGTTACAGTCCAGTGTTAGTCATGCCTCTTCATGACAGCAGTGTGCTCTGAGGGGGATGAATCTGGGTGATATAGTCAATGCACAAGCATCACACGGTGGGCTTACACTGTCTGATACAGAATTGATATTCACTAAGTGACACAATGTCACAGAACCACATTTCTACACGTCATCTCTGTTGACTAAAATGCCACTCTATAATGTGTGACCATATTTATATCAAAAGTTATTCTCTCTGTATAAGCATACACTTCATGTCCACTTCAGTCCCAGCCATATCCATCTAACTTTTGTATTCAAGGAACCTAGTAATTAAGGTTCTTTGAATATAAAATTTTTAGCAGAGCTCAGTACATGATTATTAGATGAGTGATGAATTGAACTGTGTGGTTGTGAATTTTAAAAAAGGGCATCTTTGCCACTGGAGTCTAAACAGAATTTTTATAGTATTAGCAAAAATAGATCATTATAAATATGCTCAGATTTCATAAAATAAAAGCAAAACATATATTTTCATTTTGCTTTATAAATGCTATGTGCAAACACATAAGATTATATTTATGAACTTATCTTGTTCATAGATAATTTCAGTTAAGGGAGCATTTCTTAACTTTCTTAGAAATAAAATATTCTGCAGTCAGTAGAATACAGTTTGAACATTTTGGGGCCTGTCATTAGTCTTTCTAGGAAGATCATTACCTTAATTTTTAAATGAGATGACCACCTTTTTCCAAGGCATAAGACAATTAATAGTTGATAAGGACTAAAGATGTATTTTCTCTGTGTGGAGCTACACACTATTAAACGATTGGCAGAATGGAAGAAACAGGACATCTTCAAGAATTCTCATTGAGAGGAGCAGCCCGGAGCCATTCAACTCACAAGATTACAGCCATGATAATGTGGACTTCCATTGCCATCTGCTGACAATGCCCTCTACCCATTCACCTGAGAAGCTGGAATGCAGCCATAACAGAAGGTCAGGGAAGAAGAAAATATGTATTCTGGGTTCTAAAACAAGTTGAGAATTAGATTTTTTTTTTTTAAAAAGAGACCATTGAGACTCCACCTTATTTCAACCATGTACTGTTGAGCAAATCTCTCAACTCTCTGATTTTCAAGCTACCTTTATAAAAGTGAGAAGTGTATTACATAAACACTGTAACATCAGATGCAGTCTGACTGTGATGAACAAAAACATGGGAAATCTAAAACAGGATCTACAAAGAATGACAGAATGATGATGTTAATGGTGGGGCCTAGCGGGTAACGAATAACGGTGTCTTTGAGGATAACTGGGTGAAAACTAGTCTTAGTGGTAACATGTGAACTGTAGGCATGCACGAGCCATTCACTGTGGATACTGCTCTACTTGGAATGACTATATCTCATTGGAAATTAAGCCCAGAATCTGTATCAGCTGTCCTCAGAAAATTCATGCTAAATGGTAGAAAAACTAATTCTGTTTTCCTAGATCTGTGCAAGTTGCAATGACCTCTACACCCATCCAACAAAGTTACAATGACCTCTCCTCCGACTAGAGCGGTACTTTCCCTAGTGTTCCGCTGATGTCTGCTTACAGGAGGTCAATCAATTAAAGCGGATTAGATGGACAATCTGAAACGCTAACAGAGGGCCAAGGGAGATAAGACTGATAAATAGCTCAAGACAGCTCCATCTCCAACATTAAGCAAATTTTAAAGAGGATGACAGTTTAGGACAGAAGGAACTCTGACCTAAAGAGAAAAGAATCACGAAAGGACACAGCAACCGGTCCAAATAAAAAAAAATGCAAACCACAACCACAGCTTTGCTCATCACCAGTAACAAATGGCACCCTGAGTCACTGGGTCCTTCAAATCACCCTGAATGTCTGCGTCTCAGTTACTGGCTCATTCGGTGAAGTTTAAATATAAGCTAAAATAAGATGTCCATTTCTGGAGGAGAACCTGTGTTTTGCCAAGATCTGTGGCAATCTCCTGGCACTAAGCAGGTGACAGGTGAAAAGACAGTGCTCCAAGAAACCCAACACAGACTAACATCTCTTAAAAATGCTTTATGGCAACTCTGCCCCAAATCTCTGATAGATTATCAAGGACCACCAATGACTTCAGTAGAAACCTCAAACTCTGTTCTCATAGTAACAGAATTACAAGTATCTAAATTAAAATGCACATTTCAAATCATCTAGAATTCTCCTAGAGTACCTTGTATCATATCTACATGTCAACAAAGTACAGTCTCAGAACCAAAAATCAGCACCACCTATGGAAATACTAGAATTTTAAGTGATGGGCCTAATGAAGACCTTCTGAATCAGAAACTTTGGACTGGGACTTGCTGATGTCTGAGAAAGCTAACGCAGCAATACAGATGTTTGTTTAAGTTTGGAAACTGCTTCCTTATGTCTGTGTCTCAATTCTGTGCGGGCTCTACGGGATTTGTGCTGATTCTTCTCCCTGATCTTTCTAACCCTCTTACCCACTAACTCACTGCTGTGACTGCCTAGAAAAATTTCTCAGTACTTTTCGACTGGCATAATAATATCAGCTGTTTCCCAAGTCCTGCCAACTCTTGACCCTTTACTTCTAAGTGGGTACTTTCAGTCATTTTCTACAAAGATGCATGCATCTTCCTTGGAAGTAGGTATTCTGGGCCAAGTGAGGATGAATATAAGGATTCTTATATAAGGAACTCAGCAATCAGTAACCCTTGAGCCTTGCTCTGTGGCAGTAGAGAAACCTTTAGTGACTCTCCAAAGGGCTTTACTATTTCTGTCTTATATATTTATTATATCACTTAGAAGTGATAGTTGTTATGGTCTCAGGGTGAACAGATCTTAGTGAATATAAACACAATCCAAGCATACTTTCTCTAGTAGGTAAGACACTCTCAGCCACTCCCACAGAGAAATCCCCACTAAATACTCTAGAGAACTTTCTGGCCAAGGAAATAAAAATCCTGGTAGATACATTCAAAATAGAGATTCAGTATGATAAGCCAAAGGATATAGAGTGTAGGTTGTAGCAATTTTTAAATGATTTGTTTGAAGGCAAAATATACAAATTTAGAGGAAACACATAAACCTGGACCAAGGACCAACAGGCTCAGCTGTGAATCTAATTACTTTTTTTTTTTGTTTCATAAATAAAGTTCTGTTGGGATGTGGCTATACTCATCAATGTCCCCTTTTTGCTGTATTGTTTCTGGATGCCTTTGTACCACAGCAGTAGAGCTGACAGGTTTTTTTTTTTTTTAATTCACTCTCCAATCCTCTACAGAGACAGCTTCCTGACCTTTATTCTTATTTTGGCCAGTAGCTTATGTTTAAGTATCCAATGAACTCAAACGAGCGTGGAAGGTCAAATGGGGAAGATGTACCCTACCCACTCATTTACATATTGCAGATACTCCAGACTGGCCCCGTTGTTCTGGACTGACCCACTTCATTCCTTTTCCTTATTTACTTTACATTGAGACAACTGTAGAACATGCTGGGAATGTTCTACTCAGAAGTAAGAAGCTACTGGCTAGAGCAACAAAGGCTCTGTTACAGACCTTCCACATTTCCGGCCTCTTCCATTTCCCCTGGAAAAAAAACCCAGGTGCTTGCAGTGTACAGAGAAGGGATTCCATCCAACACAGGCAGCTTAACCTGGGCCTTAAGGGACAGGTTCCCAATGAATCATAGGCTTTCCTTATCAACTGATGCCTATCATAAGGCATAAACCCACTTCGTGGAACTTGGCATGTGTTGGGGGAATTTCTGTCTCACTGTGATCAAGCATGTTGATAATCAGTGCATTACAAATCCCCTTCATAACTATTATCTGGCATATAGAGTTCAATTCTAATAAGGGGAGACAAGATATATAAAGAATCCAGCAATTAAGCATGAAACTAATCTGTCTCAGATCCCACTGAGGGTGGTCTAGACACTGAAAGCAATTCAACTTAACACTGTTTGAAGGCGGTCAGCTGTGGATGCAGAGAAATAAATCAGAGGTTTCTGGTGAAAGATGAGAGTAGTTGGCAATAGCCTGGTAATGGAAGAGATGGGGCAAAGTTGTAAGTTATTAAAATTGCAATGATATGACATTACTTCCAGAAACTATATCTAGTTCTACGTGAGTGGCTCGTGTATGTGTTCAAGGCCTGAGACTCTAAAAGACAGCACGCATCAGTCAGATGTTGGAATTTCACTTCATTGTATTAGATAAAATGAGAGAGGAGAAGAGTATTGTGGCACAATGAATATCTCAGCCTCGAGGCCCCCAGTGCATCTGCAGGCCACGTGACAAATGGTGAATAATGGAGCACTTTCAGTCTACCTGCAAGGGGAATCTGCTGTGCCATCATCTTGGAATGAACACAGTAAAATAAGGGCTCATTTTTCCTTTCCTTGTTATTGTAAACAAAATGGCCAGGAGACACTCATATATCAGAACTGCTTGTCTGCACACAGAGACTGTAGGGTATGCATCCTGCAGATAGTGTTACAACTGAGTATTTCATCCAGGTGATATTTTATGGTCATCCCATTTGTCAAATATCATGACTATAACATTCCCTCTTGGGCTAGATGAGCATTTCTAATTCAAAAGGTTGATTATGAATTACTCCCAATCACCCTTTAAAAAGACAGAGAGAGAGAGAAAAGAAAAGGATGAAATTTAAACATCCAAAGAACATCAGGGGGAGACAGAACAACTGACCTCAGAGACAGCATCAAAGACTCTGCACGTGAGAGTGCTGTGAACCCCAGACACAAGCATTAAAGGGAAGGCGTTTCCCCTCTGCCAGGGTGGGAGGAGTGAAGGTGACCCACATCTAGGATTTAAAAGCATATCTCGTGAGCCAACTTGTGTGTGTTGAGAAGTCTATTATGACATCATTAGAAACCACTTCACAGCTATGTGTTCTTTCTTTAAGCAATATTAATAATTTTATGCGTATGAGAGTTTTGTCTGTATGCATGTCTGTGTACCATGTGCCTGCCTGGTGCAGAAGATGGTGCCAGAGTCCCTGGAACTGCAGCTACCATCATGGTACTTGGAAATGAACCTGGGTCCTTTGCGAGAATAAATGCTCTTAACTGAGAACTATTTCACCACCCTGCATGCTATGTGGATTTGAAAAAAAAAATCAAGGATCAAGGCTTCTCATTTCAAATTATGAACTTAGCTTCCTATTTTCAATTTCCTTCAAATAGAGATATGTCCCTGGTAGAGCAGAACACCGCCCTTCCTTCCCATGACATCGTATGTGCCATGAGTCCCCAGAGGGCAAACCCCAGCATCAGATACACTCTTATCCAAGGAGCACAATAAAGCAAGCATTCTGCAATGGCAATTAAACAGCATAGTCTTTCTTCTTCCTCTTCTTTACGAGTACCTTACAATTTTATTCATTAATATGAAGATGTGAAAAATTTCATCCAAAAGGTCAAGAAACATTGCCAGAGGAATTAAACACCTGCTTTTGCCTGTTGCATGTGTATTTGTGGGTTCCGATGTGTGTGTGTGTGTGTGTGTGTGTGTGTGTGTGTGTGTGTGTGCATTTGAGGAAGACCTCATACATCCAAATGTTGCTTTCTCTAACCTCTTTTAAGTAAACACCTGGTGACTTAAGAGAATATAGGTTCACCATCTGTCAGAGGACAGAGCAGTAATAATTGAGCCCTTGAACAGTTCCAAAATAGTAGAATCCTGAGCTTTCATGGCTGTGGAAGTCCTCTCTGAAATGTGAATGCATCATAGTCCTGAACTCAGAACAAGTCAACAGACTTTAGGGTAACCCAAAATGATGAGGAGTGATCTAGAGTCAATGTAAGCTCTGCTGAAGGTAGTTGGTGTTTAGAGAATATATAAACAACCTTCAGAAAGCATGGATTTTCTTAGCTTTACCTAATTCAAAGCTGAATGGCATCCCCTCTTGCAACAGTAAAAGAGATATTTCTTTGCAGAGAATTAATTTCTCACAGCCCAGATAGAGATGAAAGCAGCTCCACAGGGATGCCCTCACAGAGACATCTTTGATTTCCCAGGTTTATCTATTCAATAGACAGTGAAATTATATATTTGTATAGGTTTATTTAAGCGCTGTAAATATGTATGTGTGAAACGCACAGCATGGGTATGTTGAGGGAAGGGGTAGAGACATACATGCATAGAAGCTAAAATAAGGGCATTCAGTCTCCTCCTCTATCACTCTTTGCCTTCTTGTGAGGTGGCATCTCATGTTAAATCTAAGCTATTATTTTGGGGGCATAGGTTGGACTGCACCTCACTTTAATGTGCTGGGATGCTAATCCTTGTCCTTGTATTTGAACAGTGAGTGCTTCTCATCATCCAGACCTCTCTCTTTTCCCTTAATGATGCTTTGTAATGGAACTGTTTTTGCTCTAGTCTTACTATGGGAATTGTAAGTGAAGAATATGAAATTTATGAAATTTATTTTCTAGGTCTCCTCCCGTATAGAGCCATACAATGCTCAGTAAATATTCATCTGAAAGTGCTGGAGTGGTGAAGGTTCCTTTGCCTTCACCTACAGCAACAGTTTAGTGGAGAAGCTCCTCAGGATGACGATCTCCAACCAGGTCTGTTTTGGGAGAGAACCTTTGAATATGAGATGTGCACTGTGCCTTTCAGGGGACTATGGGTGCTAAGTTATTTCTCATAGCCTGCTGAGAAGTCTTCAGCATCTTCATCACCAGTAGGCTTATTAAAGACTCGCTCCATGGACTTAGAAATGAGGGAATTAAAACCCATTATCAAGACCTTTAAACGACTCTGATTCTTCATTTGCACTAGATTCCAACTAGGGTCATAAAAAATTTGCCAGCAAGTGTGTAGTGACAAAACACTGCCTGGGACTCCTTGACAGACACTAGATGCATGAATTATTCATCCTTCCAGGATGTAATCTAGGGGTTGACTCAGTGGCAAAGATTTGGAGCAAGATGACTTTGATAAATTGTAATTGCTCACTAACTATACATCCTTGAGCAAATTGAAAGGTGAGGAAGATGAAAAATGAAAAAAAATCTGTTTGAATATAAACTTTTATTAAGCAAAATAAATCATCACAAAATGATGAACAGAAAACAAACATTTGGTGTGAATGTAGGTGTGTGTGTATGCATTATATCCATTGGAAATAAATATTTATCATTATTACAGAAGGTAAATATTTATTATTTCCCCTGTAGGACTGAAAATTCTCTCCTATTTTCAGGAGCTTGACCAAAGATAGAAAAGAGGGGAAAATGTTTTATTTTTTTAAAAAAACTATATACTTATGCTTTCCTCTTCAAGTTATATGTTAAATCCCTAAACCCTATGGTGGAACTTAGAGTAGGGGGTGTTAACAAGTAAGTAGGTAACATGAGTGGTAACTTGGACAAGAAATACTGGAGAGGTAATCTTCTTTACAGTATGCAGTAAAGACATGCCATCTCTGTGTATCAGACTACAGAACAAATGAACCCTAACCCTAACCCAAGGCATCTAGAGTTGAATACAGGTGTACCTACACTATGAAAGATAGAAGACCATGTCTATCACTAACAGGCACAATACATAATGATTCTGAATCTAAATTCTAGTGGGCACAGCCCTCATCATGTCCTACTGTTTAGTAGAGTCAAAGGGTGAATTGTGTTTCCCTATCATCAAATTTGTTCAACTCCTTTTTGATATAGAATGGTGAACAGTCCTTTTAAATTACAATAACTATAACAACAAAGAATGTCACAGGACTAAAAAAAAAACAAAGAAATGCACATTTTTAATGTTCTATGTTATTTTATATTTCCCGATTTCCCCCATAGAAGCTTTTGAGTTTATTTGCCACTTAATGAACTACAGCAATCTAAAGTTTTTGAATAAGGTTGATCTGACCTTGAAACTTTCCTGTCCTGTGTTCTTGACCGTATTTTATATAGAATCTCTAGGAATCAACATTTTCATCCCCAATGTTGGGTAAATATTGTCTACCAGAAAAAGCTGTTACAATGATAGAACAAGTACATGCAGGCACCTAGCACATGTTCAATGAGCTCACACTTTTCCCTTTGACGTATTGGGATAGATTAAGCACCCTGGATAATGAAGATCAAACTTGTATCTAATGAGAATGCCCCCAAGAAATGACCCAACTGCTGCTTCTGAGAGGTGACTTGATTCAAAATTGCAGAGTATCTTTCAAGGACTGAAGTGCCACAGCAAAGTCTGTTCTTTTAGGCAGTCTCATAGGAAGGATTACTTTTAAATACATTTCTTTCTGCAGTCTGATGGGTGGTAGCAGCCTTCATCTGTACTCAGAGATGCAGCAACAGAAAATGTACTCTCAGCCAATAACAATAAGAATAATAAATACCAGTGAAGATAATGATAATAAAACCTATTAATTGAAAGTTGCCTGACAGCCAACCATTTGGTGCAGAAGAGTTCTTATAAATTCTATGCAAACACACTTTTAGTTCTCTGTGTTCATATATCTGGATGGCTATAACCATCAAGAAAAATTTAATGCAGGTCATTGCTCTAGCACTACCATTTAATACTGAGTAGAAATGATATTGAAAAAAATATTTTAGTTATATAAGAGACTGTCAAATAAATAAAAAATGCTCATTGCAATATAAGAGCCTGAAAAACAAAATTGCTACTTTGCCACACAGAGGTTTAAGTGGGCCAATAAATCTTAGATAGTCTTCTTCTCTGTGAATTTCCAGCCTGCTAAGAGATGGACACAAGCTAAGGGCCAGAAAACTATATTGCTTATGGAGTCTGACAGAGAATGGTTCTGAGGTGAGACCTAGACCTGGCCACAAATCAGTCTCTCTCCCATTTCTCACTGCCTTTGCAAAGATGAAGCAGGCATGGGTACCTAAGCTCAGGGGATTAAAAAAAAACCTGGGAACAGAAAGAAAGGAAGAGAGAATTCTCATCAAATGCACATCAACTTCATCCAGTCCAGTTTCTTCAAACAGATAAAGATGGCAGAAAGGTACATGTGTGGCCCCGATCATTTCATTCAAGGGAATGGAGGCTATCTTATAGTAAGGAGATGATGCCTTTACTAATACAGCAGAAACTTTAATGAATCCTCTATAGGAAAGCCTAGCACAGACTGACTCTAGGGAGGACCTGAAGTGTCAAATGTCAGGCAGCTAAAGAGGATATGTTGCTTGAAGCCGGTGTATGTCTAACAACCTGGGAGTGCTCACTCTGGTCACTTCGGCTCTCTGTAAACTGTTGATGGCTACTATTCTTTACTGTTAAAAAAGGTTTAACATCATGCAGTTGATATCTTACCTGTCTGACATTGGAATGCAGAAACAGTTGCTAGAGAAGAAGAATGTTGAGTAAGACTTATGAGCAAACAACAATTTCAATTGCAAAAATTCTGCATGGCAGTAGAAGTTCATATTGCAGACTTCTGTCGCCATCCTTAGAGACCTGGAAGTCTTCTCTGGTGACACTTATGTGTGTGAACTAGTCCCAAAACTCCCTTGTACTGTCCAACTATGCTGTCAACTCCAAGTCCAAGTCCTGAGGGATGCATATAATCACCATATTTACTGTGATAGCTCAGTCCATAATCACACCCCTGCCTCTAATGAAACTAAAGTGCACGTATCATTTTGCAGATGTGATTTGTTTGGGCAGAGTAGCCTGTCAGCTGTCTCTGGCCAAACTGTACAACCTGCAATTTAGTTAACAAACTGAGACATCACAGAAACAGCGCTCTTATCCGGCTTCTTTGATTCACTTGGATGTACTACCTGTCTTACATACATCTTGAATCCCTAGCTGAGTGTCATTAGTAGTTGAATAGGCAGAATTGAATAGACAGGGGAAAAAAAAGGAAAAGTTTGTAAAGTTGTAATGTAGTGTCAGAACTACATGTACAAATTCTGCCAACATAGTTCCCTGAAACCAATAATTCTATTATTGTCAAGAGGGCAGATTTTATTCTTCACCCTAGAGCCCTACATCCCCACACTAATCTATAGTCCCTGCTATCCCTGTGAACTCTCTGAACCTTCTGCTCCATGCAGAATCAGTGATTAATCTAGCAATTTTCTCAACGAATATAAATTTAGCACCCATTTGTATGTATGATGCTAAACATTAATATCTAAGTGAACAGAGTCATTTTCAGTATTCACATAAATTGTGCTGATAACAGCTATCAAAAAAGTGCATTGCAGGTGGAGAGGTAGTTCAGCGGTTAAAAACACTTGCTGTTCTTGCAGAAGACCAGATTTCTGTTCTCATACCTACACACAGTGATTCAGAACCACCTGTAACTCCAGTCTCAAGGGATCCAATTTCTTCTACTGACATCTTTCAGGTACCCACATCCATGTGTGCATACAGAGATGAGAGACAGACAGAAAGACAGACACACATATACACACATAAAACACACACACAAACACACACACACACAGAGAGAGAGAGAGAGAGAGAGAGAGAGAGAGAGAGAGAGAGAAATGGAGAGGCACACACAGAGAATATATTTTAAGAGAAAAACACAATTGAGTATTGTGGCACATGTCTGCAATCCCTGTACTTAGGAATAAAATGGGAGGATCACTGCATTGATGTGGGATTCCCCTCTGTATGCTGTGACTTTGTTTTATTACCATTGGTTAGTAAAGAAGCTGTTTCAGCCCATGACTTAGGAGAGTAAAGTCAGGTGGGAAATCTGAACAGATATACAGAGAGAGTAGACAGAGCCAGGGAAACACCATGCTTCTACCAAAGGAGATGGTTGCGAGAACCTTGCCAGTAGGCCACAGTCTCATGGAAATGCACAGATTGATAGAAATGGGTTAATTTAAGGGGTAAGAGCTATCTGGGAATACACTAGAGTCATTTACCAAATATTGTTGCAATTGATATAGTTTCTGTATGATTATTAGGTTCAGGATGGCTGGAAAACAAACAAGCACCCTCTGTCTACAATTGGTGCCAGCATGAGGCAACTATATCCACATAAAACCTGAGAGAACTTGGGAAGGAATTCTAGACACAGAAGAACAGATTTAGGCATGGCTTCTTAGTAGTAGCATTTTCTCAGGTGGGCTCTGTTTGCTAGCGGTGATCAGAGGCATGGCTCCTTTAAAAGAAGTATTCCTGATTTGTGATAGTTGTTTTAACAGCTTGGCTCTTTCTGAAGGTCCTGTACTTAAATGGTGTTTGTGAGAAGCATGCTACTAATTGCTTAATGGCAACATGGACTTACTGTGTCCTGGTACCTGGAGTGGTGAGCATGGCTTGCAGAGAGGACAGTGAACAAACCTCTGCCATGTTGGATGAGGTGGAGCCAATTCATACTAACCTCACCGCTTAGCATTTTAAGGAAAAACCCTGGTCAAAAAATGATTACAGATATGCAATAAAGACAGATTCAGACTGAAATAAACCTCTGAACAGGTCCTAGTGTGTTTAAAATAAATGTACATAGGCTTGGGAGAGAGTGGGAAAAACATAAAGACAGTTATAAAGTGAAGTATTTAAAGAGACAATAAAGGTAATAAAAGAGATTAGAGAGTAATAGATTAAAGGAGTGAAAAAATAAGTCACATAAAGGAGTAATATACACAGAGAGTCTAGATTGTGTATATTATTGTGCTTTCTTTGAAATTTTTTTGACTGTGAACAGCTAATGACAGAGAGACATTTCATTGTATGGGCTGCTGTGCTAAACCAACATAGATATTTTAAAGGTATCTTTACTTAAAAATTTGAGTCTAAGGACATGATACTTTGAAAAAGTGGTTCTGTTTTTGTTTATACGGAGGATTAGAACCTGTGGATTTCTTTCAGGCTAATGTGGTTTGATGGAAAAAGCTCCCTCCCAAAAGGTTTCTTTGAAGCCTAAAAATACTTTGACCAACAAAAAAACCAGGAAGCAGTTTGGAAAGAACAACAACCAAATTCCCAAAATGACTGTTTATAAATGTGTATTTTCATTTAAAGGGAGTTGATTATAAGTGATTAATGTTCAGAGTCAATTTCTAAAAAAAATAAGGGGGATACGATATAAAGATGCATATTTTGCATTGATATGGGATCTGGTCTATTGATATAAATTTAGGGTTGATTTTGTTACATTGAATATATGTATTTCTGCTCTTGTTTAAAGTGTTTTGTTTAAAATGCATTGTATAATTAAGAAATACAGATTAATAGATAGTCATATATAATAGTCAAACTTGTAGTCATGTTAGTTAGGTTTTCTAGATATATAGAGATATATTTCAGATGGATAGATATCCTTCAAACCTTCCAAAGACTAACAAAATATGGCAATTAAAATGTTTTAAGAACTTAGAACTTTTCATTACAATGAGATAATTACTTCAGAAAGGTTGATGGGCATTGAAGAAACTTGTTGTGGAATTTCCCTTCAATGCAACAAGGCTAGCCATTTGGACAAGAAACTGTTGTTTCTTGGACTGCTTTGATGATATGCTGTATAAACTGAACATGCAGGACCCACAGGAAAGGGACCAGAAAACGTTGCCAGACTGAAAAAGTGGGGATGATTCTTCACAGTTTCTCTTCACAGAAGAAACTGCCAGACATTCTGCAGAACACAAAAGAAAGTGGCTGACAAATGGCCTATATAGATGAGACAATTTTTCAAACTTCCTGCTTCATGGTAAAGTCTGCCAAATACTATGGGCCTGTAAAGTGTATTTGAATGCCACAACATTACAGAAGAACTTTGGGTGACTGTCCAGGCAGTAAGCTGTCTCTGTCAATTCTAAAGTTTTGGAAGCTTCTTACAATGTACTCTTTACTTAGGTAATATTATAACCTTCTGGGGTCTTTGAAGAGTTGAAGACAGATAGTTATAGTTTTCCTTATTTGTGATGAAAGATAAATTAGAAATAAAACTTTTGACTCACAAAAATAGGATAGATGATAGAGTATTTCCTTAATATTCCAAATGTAATGGACTAAATATTGTGACTATTATTCTTGTTTAATAACTGATTTTGTTGTGTGCAATTTTACCTTGTTAAAGTTAAAACCTTCCTTTTTATTTAGACAGAAAAGAGGAGATAATGTAGGCTATCTCTCTGTATCCTGTGACTATGTCTTATTACCATTGGTTAATAAAGAAGCTGTTTTGGCCAATGGCTTAGCAGAGTAAAGCCAGTTGAAACATCTGAACAGAGATATATACATAGAGCAGGAAGAGTCAAGAAAATGCCATGTAGCTATTGAAGGATATGGTTGCCAGAACATTACCAGTAGGCCACAGTCTCATGGCAATACACAGATTTATAGAAATTGGCTAATTTAAGATGTAAGAGCTAGCTAGGAATACACTAGAGTCATCGAATAAACAGTGTTGTAATCAGTATAGTTTCTGTATGCTTATTAGGGTCAGGATGGCCAGGAGATGAACAAGCAGCCTGTGTCTACACTGCATATTCAAGGCCAGTTTGTTCTACATGGGGAGTTTTCAGGCCAGCCAGGGCTCCAAAGTGAGATGTGACTAAAACAAGAACAAAAATTCACAGAACAAGTCACCAAAATCATAACAAAAAGAAAGCAAAGCAAAAGTGAAAATTGGGCTGAATTCTGAGGGCCTATTTAAGAAAAGGCAAGAAACTTCCCTTTCTATAAAATGCCTCAGGAACAATATATATTTATGGTCCCCAAGAATTGTCATATAAGAACTAGCCTTAAGTCATAGTAACATGGAAGTGTTTGTAATGGAAATGGGGTTTAAAATCACTCCTGAACAGGGACAGAATAGGAATATAAAGTAATGTTCGGATTTATCTGCCACAATATTGATAAAACTGGAGAAATGGAGATGTGTAGAGGTGGACTTGAACCCATAAAAGCAACTGTAACCCTCTACTGTTTCATATATGAGTCAAGTAGCACTGGACAATTCTTGTGACCTCTCTGAGTATTACTTTCTTCATTGTAAATATGGTAATGGTTCTATCAATTTTGATAATGGACTTCATAGAGTAATTTTAAAGAGCAATGAGATAATACGTGGAGAAGTGAAGGTAAATTGCAATGCCCAGTGCACATAGGGGAAAATTATTAAGTGCCCTTCAATAATTGTGGACTTGATTTTAAGCATGCATGCCTCTCCACTCTCACTCTGATATTTTTTTAAAAGGCTGTTTTTAACTCTCTTTCAAACCTTCAGAAGAAGCAGGAAATGCTTCATGTCATACTTGTCTGTTTCTTTTATCAGAAAAAAATCAAAGCACTCTTTGGAAATTATCTCATTAATCTCTTAGAGGGAAGCAACTAAGGGGACACATATTTTGCACAACTACATATGAATCTTGGCTTGACAAATAGCTAAAACTGTGATGTACTTCCCCAAGTCACCTAGTGAATCAAAGAAAGTACAAAAACAAAAAACACCAATCTAATTATTTAATTCCTGCCATATGCATCCAAAAATCTCTTCTAGAATTTCAAGCCAGAGCTGAGTTTTCCAGCTTCTGAATGTACAATTGTTCATAGCTTTAAGACTCATACTTTTTAAAAATAAATAGACATGCTTCCCCAATCAGATCTCTGTAGGTAATTTTAAAAAGTCATATATAATATTTATGATATATAACCAATCTAGTTAAACATTTTTTTCCAATCCAACTATTCTTAACATGTTAGGTAAAAGTAAGGTCTATTTTCTTTTGATGTACATGGTGATAATTTGGTTTATGGCAATCTCAAAGATGATTGTCTCTCAAATATACAGAGACTGGAATTATTTTGAAAATACTTAGTCTAGTCTTTATGAAGTAGAATTATGTATTATGAATCTATTTTTACATAAATTAATGAGCATCAGTTGGACACACTAGTTATAAAGAATTGTGTGAGAGTCAAAGATGTAAAGATGGGATGTGGTATAGGTCCTCAGTGGATTTGAAACTGGGCAGATGAAATAAGATGGGAACAAAATAATCATTAAAACCGTAAAAGCTATCTAGAGATGAACACCATTTGATAGAACATACGTGGAAATGGTTATTTTGTTGGGGAGGATACAGACGACTTCATGTAAAACAATTGACATGGGCTGGCTTGCAAAGACCATCTCAGACTTCAACAAAGGAACTGAATCAAAATGAAAGAGAAAAAAATAGCATTCTAAAAAGTATCCTAGTTTCTGAAACGCAATTATTAAACAAACAAATGAATAAACAAAAAAACATGACTGGACTGTGGACAGTTTGGTTTAGACAAAATGAATACTCTGGAGAGAAATTAAATAGTAAATTAAAGCCAAGTGATGTTACATTTTGAGTGCCATATGAAGAGCATAAACTCTCTTCGCTTAGCACTGGAAAGCCTGAGTGAAATGACGAAAAACACAAACAAACTTAGTTATCTTTGAGCAGATGGGGGCAAGACAGGAGAGGAGAAATAAGACAGATAAACGAGAGATGAAGGACCTGAGGACGACAATTACAAAAGAGATAGAAAGACAGAAGTGGTCAAGGGTCCAGATAGACTCAACTCAGGAAAACACACAATCCCATTTTTCCTCAGCTAGAACAGAAAAAAGTGATTTCTGTAGTTTTTCAGGGATGTGAAGTAGGTACCGTGCATCACTGGATGCAAAGAAGATTTATTAGAGACTTTGTAGGAGACATTTGTAAGCTGAGCTGAAACTTACCAGGGCTTTCAAAGTCCCTTCCAAATCTGCGTCAGGGAATATACCATGTCTTTTAGTCAAAATGAAGAAAAATAAGCATTCACATGCATGGTAGGCAGGCAAATGAGCTCAGAAGCTGGATCACAACATGGCGTGCCATGTTAACTCACAGGGATTCTTTCTGTTGCCATAGTCTCTCTCAAAGAACACCTATCTCTGATAACAAAATGACTTACATCTAATAGTTTATACAAATTCTTACTTAATTGCCTGGACTTTATGAACATTTGTTGTTGTGATCTTTGGCAAGAAGTTGGCACAACAGCATGAAGAATGGTCACATTGAATTAAACCTTATCTCTTTGAGAATACGTTTGCCACACAGGAAGGATAAGGGGCTGGTGCAGAGAAAATGCAAAAGTTACAAGTAAGTGTCAGTAGCAGGCAGGTTTGTGAGATCTCTTTGAGGCCACAATGGAAAGAAAAGGGAATGTTTACAAAGAAGGATGAATCACAGATGGTTACCCAGCAGATGGGTAGCTCTTGCATGGATGGCCACAGGACTATGTCCTTAACAGTTTCCAAGGAATGTTGCATCAGTGTCTTGGTTGCAGAGAAACATTGTGGCTAATGTATGAGAGGGGAAACCATGGAGTATAAATGCCAGGGTGAGATTGGGAGGAAAAAAGATAAAATCCAGAGAAACTAAGCTGAGATGCATATAGATTAACCAAAATTAAAGAAAGGATTGCATTAATGAATAGTTAAGATGACTGAGCCAAAGGAAAAGGGGAAAGCAAGTGGAGGTGATTAATGACCCGTAACTCAATGGGTTCTACAATTGGGAAATGTAGGTGAACTCTGCATGGATCAATACAAGTGTGTTGCTATTAGAGTAAGGAATGACTTCTTGGTACTCTGCAGAGATTAAGCAAAGTATGGAGCATCTGGCTCTTGAACAGGTACCATGGTTTAATGAAGTCACCAATAAACTGGGTGTGGTGAATGACTGTAATCCCAACATTTGTAAGACTGTGTCAAAAAAAATCTCTATGAGTCTGAGGCTAGCATGAGCTACATACTAGACTCAGTTTCAAAAGCATGAATGAATGAATGAATGAATGAATGAATGAATAAATGAATGAGAGAAGGAATCAATGGAAGAACAATGTCATCAGTAGGCTTTCAGCATTTTCCCTATGTTATGCTAAATCATAACAGTACCTCTTTAGCTCATGGGATGGTAGCAGATGTGAAATAAACAAAGCTTCCAAAGTGTTTCCTCTGTTTGTAGTGTTTGGGGAAATATAGAGATACACCATGGAGAGAATAAGCTCTAGATAATCACTGAGTTTTCAGTTTGAACCTGAGAATAAACATGCATACCGAATATCTGAACCTAATCCTAGCCTGGAGACAATCCCAGTGCCTTGTAGCCCAATGCAAAACCACCATTTGGAACCCAAGGGAGATAAGCCAAACTTCAGTCAGCCTACAGCCTTCTAACTGAGGATAAGGATTTTCTGTGGCAAGTCCCTTGATTCAGGCTAGTTTATTATCTAGCTTTATCAGACTATGATTCACTAGTATGCTTGGTTTCAGTAAATACATCTCTAAAATACATTCTGTTAGACTGTCAGATTTGGAAGCTGTGACCTGAACGCAAGGAATTGGACCCATACCTTTGTCTCCATGTGTGGTAAAGAAGAAACCAACAAGTTACTTCCCTTCTTTGTCTTCGAATTTAAGCATTTGAAATTATAACATTCAGGTACTACAGTGTCTTCTGAAGAGCCACTGAAGACATAGAAGGAATCTTTTCTGATTTTTCAGTTTCCATTAGCCACCATTAGGACACTTTCCTTATTTGAAAGTCAACAATGTCTTCTGGAAACAGCCTGACTCTGGTAGCATTCTTTTTGCTTGAGGTTGTTTGTATCTTTACTTTTAATAAGTTAATGGCTGTAATTATGCTTGCTTTCTTTGTATCAAGATAATGTAGCTGTGTTCAGCCTATTCAAGAATGAAAAAGTAGAGTCAAACCTTTGAAAAGCTTCCTTGTGTTTGAAATGAACCTAGATGCAGTTTTAATACGTATGTATATATATTTCAAAATATAAGTATGTATATGTATATTTTATTTCCCAATAAGGCAAAAGACTACTTCATTTTGAATACACAATAATAAAAATATCTAAGTACCATGGGTACTATATTCAAGACTTTAAAAAAAGACTCCAGTGGCAATCAATATAGGCAAGGAAAGTCAAAATTTTAAGACCTGTGTTTTTAAAAGGAGCAGTAGAAAAGGTGATAAGTAACATGTGGCTCATGCCTTGGCAGCTCAAGAAGCATTGCTAGACAGTGGGGAAATTAATATGGACATTGAGAATGGGAAGAGTACATGCTTCTAGTTTCGAAAAGCATTCACTCATAATATGCATCTGTATCTCTTTGCTTGAACCCGAAAGAAGAAAAAAAAATTAGGTATCATCAAACTGCTGAACATAGTCACACAGAAACACCGTTACCCACCTAATGCCATGGAGAGTAGAGCCCATAACAATTCACAGCATGCTCCTCTGACATCATTAAAAGCAAATCTCCCTGCCCTCCTTGGGAAAATATCGCCATGCATTTCAAAAGAAAAAGAAAACACAATATGCGACTTCATACTACTATTTTAGACTTCCTGGCTTATGTAAATTCTCCCTGTATTGGATAAGCCATTGTTCTTTGCTCTCTTTTTGTTTGTGCTTTCTACAACACTAACAATTTACTGACACAAAACCTCAACAATATTCCTATATGACAGCTACGCTGCCCTGACTGCCCGATTACTGCGCAGATTGCAGCCGCTCCCAGGGAAGTCTCGGACGCACCTCATTCATTCACTTTTCCCTAAGAGAGGATTTATTATTTGAAATGAAAGCCAAGAGCTAACAGCCTCGATTCAAGGTCATACCCAAAAGAAACAACATCCGATTCCCTATCTGCAAATGTTCTTTCCTTAGCCACCCGTAAAAATTTTCATGACCTCAGCTACTTCAGGTTATCCAAACTCTTCGGCAGAGAGCCACTTTTCAATCTGATGCAAGTGATTCTGGCCTTGCATTGGTTTTCTGCGGCAGAAATCAGCCTATAGACCGTTCAGTCCCTTATGATTTTTGTCTTTGTATCTCATCTTCCTCCTTTCACTGAACTGGCTGTGACAGTCTTAAGGATAGTCTTTAAAAAAAATTAGTTGCTATTCATATTTTTAAAAGTCAGAAAAACCAAAGCCATGTTAGTATTTAATCACAATAACAACTGTTTCTGTTTCTATTCCAGCCAATCTTGCTAAAACCTGTGTTTATAAAAGATATGTAAATGATTCAAGTGCCTGCCTATTGTTGTCTCTTTGGGGTTGTCTACCAAGTCTGGGTGTCAGTGAAGTAGTTGGGGAGGAGGTAGCATTCACATAGGGGCAGTCACATATGCAGGATCCCTGTGACATAGAACCATATTGCAGAAAGATGAAAGGCCATGAAAGGGTGAGCTACCACCTCGCCTGTTCTTCCCCTGGCAGTGCAGTTCTAGCTACACAACTCTCGATTAATGCATAAGCAAAGAGATTTCACAGCTCTTCCTTGAGATCACTCTGACAGCTCTCCAGCTGTTTCCATGCTATTTTTTGCCATGATGTCATGGGTAAGCCACAGCTTCTTCTCTGTTACTCTGCCAACAGCGTTACTACCTGCTGTTCTGTGCTCAGAATCTGTTTCCCAACCAAACTCTACCATCTTGTCGCCTTCCCACTCACCTTGTGGAGCAGTGGATTTAAGAGTCATTGATATGTATTCCCTGGGGGAAACCTAGATGGAAATGGTATATGGGAATTTCTACATAAAAACACAGGTAGATATGCAGATACACATATGTACCAACAACCACAAATAGAAGCATGTAGGTATCCATGTATTTACAATACCTTATTTTCATCCAATACTTTATGACACTTGAAACAATTGCTATGAGGCAGGAAGAAAGCAACTATTGGGAGTTAGACACTAACTTTGATTATTTTTTTTCTTACCATTTTTCTAGTTTGTTATTTCACTGTCATTTTTCCCATTTGATAACTATGGTTTGTATAATTTGCTTGCTGTGGGGTTTTTTTGTTTGTTTGTCTTTATCCAATAAATTCAATAAACCAAGACAAGACCACATAATGACTAGGAAGAGAACCTGAACTTGAGTCTGATGTCTATGAATTTCAGTTCTTACTCCTCTTAAAGACTGTCTCATTAAGGCTTGCTTCACAAGGGAGGCCAGTAAGCATGATTGTCAGATCTCCAGACACTATTAGAAGCATCTGACCAGAGAAGGGGAGGCTTGTCTGTGCTGGCTCACAAATATGTTGAATGCAGGAGATTCCACTAAACACACAATGAAGAAACTGTACAACTAGTACAAGGGCACAGGTTTGTAGGAAAAAGAAGTTGATTTTCTGCACCTGGTCAGATTTTTTTTCATAGCAACAGAAAACCCAAATTTTGTTTCTGAAGCCAGAAAGTCCAAACTGACCAGGAATGCCTGGCACTTGTAGGTCTTACTTCATCTTTCTCTTCTGCCCTTGATGTTGCTCCTTTGCCATGCACTTCCTAAGAACCTCCACTGTGACTGCAGGATTCCTGTCTAAAGTTCCCCTGCTGCACTGCTCCTCAGTTGCCGCCAATGCTGTCACAAAGTTAAGACTACAGCACTTATCACATTCTGCCTTCTAACTGAGGATTCAATGTGATCAGCCACTTGAATTTCCTGCTGCCGCGACTTCTCTACCATGATGGACTGTCCTCTCAAACTGTGAGTCAAAACCAACTCATCTTCCAGGAACCAAACAAACAAACCACGAGGAGAAAAAAATGAGTCTTTATAATTCAGTGTGCCTCCACTGAATACAGTATGTTCAAGACACACGGATATGAGTCAAGAGTAACAATAATAATAAAAAAAACCCCTTCCTTGTTCTCTGTAAGAAAATGTTCTGCTGTCAAATATTACCCATTTGACCGTCTTATAAACTCTGAGAGAGAAGCTACTGTTAGTAGATGTTACTTGATTTGTCATTGTGTTGTCATAGAAACAACTGGAGACCCACTCATTCAAGAAGTCAGGAATGCCATAAAAAAACACTAAATAGGAAACCATAATGTATACACAGAAGATCTGGAACAGACCCGTGCAGGCGCTGTGCATCCTGCCTTGGTCTCTGTGAGTTCACATGACTTGTGAGCAAATGGATTTAGACTTGTTCTCTTGGTCTCCTCCCTCTCTCTCACTCTCACACTCCTTCAACTTCATCCTCCACAGGATTTCCTGTGACATCATGGGGGAGGAGTCAAATGAAGACATCCCTTTCAGGAATGAGTGCTCTAAGATCTCTCACACTATGTGTAATGCTTGGATGTTAGTCTCTATATCTGTTTCCATCTGCTACAGAAGAAAGTTTCTCTGAGGATGGCCAAACAAGGCACTAATCTCTGAGTAGAGCAGAAAGTAATTAGGAGTCATTTTATCACTACTTTGCTTTAAATGAGTAGTTTCTGGTTTTTCCCTAGATTGGTGGGCTATTCAGTCTCAGGCATTTGGTTGTCCAAGCTGTGTTGGGTATGGGTTCAACCCCACGGAGTGGGCCTTAAGTCTGGTATTGGTTGGTTACTTTCACAAGTTTTGTGCCACTACTGCCCTAGCACATCTTGTAGGTAGGAGACCACTGTAGAACAGAACGTTTGGGGCTTGCTTGGTGCTTGTTTCTCTTTTGGTAGCCTTAAAAGTATTTTTCTGAAGAAACAGGAGTACTGCTTGAACATGGGGAAGTAGAGAAAACAAGAAAATATGCAACTATGAAGCGAATGCTTAGTCTCAGAGATGAGAGACTTAAGGAAAATGATAGATTAAAGCCTAAAAAGAAAGGAAAAAAAAAAGATCCCAGTGCTCTGAAGGAAAGAGAAGTCCCCCAACATCCTTCCTGCTTATTCTTCCAGTACAATACACAGCTGGGTCACCGTACCACATCCTTGTTGCCACCAACTTCATCAACTTTTCCATTAAAGCCAAACTAGACTTAGTGCAGTCCATGATGGACTGTTTGAACGCCAAGTGTATCCCTTGTATAACTGATTGTGTGATGGCTGAAACTGAAAAATTGGGCCAGATGTATTGAGTGGCACTAAGAATCACCAAGGATCCACGATTTGACCGACTTCCATGTACACACAAATGAACCTCTGCTAATGACTGCTTGGTACAAGAGTCACTCAGCACAAGTGTTCCATTGTGGCTACAGTTTATCAGGACCTCAAAGGAAGAATCCGGAAGATCCCTAGAGTTCCTATCATATATATTTCTAACCATAGATACAACACTGAACGGATGCCAGATGCTTATGGAGCTCCTCGGTTCTAATTCTAACTTGACCAAATTCATCTGCTTTTCTTTACCAGCTTTCTCTGTTTTCAGTTCATTAAACACACCTTTTATTGTGTTTTTTTTAAAATAAAAAAGTACTTTTCTGTACTAAAGAGACTAGAAAGTAGAGGCAAAGACTTTATGCTGATACCATCTTGACTTCTCTATATTCAGTGAGTTGCGTGGGCATTGTATTCAGAACTAGGGTCTTTCTGTCAGTTTGTGGAGAGCAACTTATTGTCTAAGCAACAATCTGGCTAGACTGGGGATTCTCTGGGACTCTTTGCCCAACAACTCTATTGGATGAAACCAAATCCATTTGGTGATAGGAGATGGCTGGTAGGAACTGTCTCCACCACTATTTGATAATTTCATTTAAATCTTCTTCATATATGTAAATATTTTAGGAAGCTTCTATTGTATTAGGTTTCAAGACTATTCAATTGTTTCTTAATTTTAGCTCTCTGTATTCCTCTTCCTCATCTGCTTCTCCCCTCCCTCTTCCCACTTAAGCATCTTGCTCCAACCGTTCCCTGTTCATCCATAACAATTTTATTTCTTTTTCCTAATGAGGTCTCTCTATACCCTCTACTTCCTTACTTTATACCTACTCTTCCGTGGTTCTACATATTGTTAGCCAGTAGTCTTATTCATGGCCTCCACCTTGCAATAATCATCTCCATCATGTATTATGTATGTTTTATTCTTCTCATAATCAAAATGAAGAAAAGAATATGTCTTCAAAATTTCTTTACACCTTGGTTATTTATTCCCCCTTTGGCACAAGAGTCTAAAACCCTAGGATATTTTTACAACTGGTTGAGTGACACCCTTTTCTCCCTCTATGGTGACAATCAAGGGTCAGTAAGGAAACAGTGATCCCCAGAATCTTCCACATAGAAATACCTGAACAGAGATAATGTTTCTCTGTGGAAATGCTTTAATTTCCAGATCAAATGGAGCATCTTTAACACTTCTCCCTGGAGATATAATGGAATATAATCATAGAGAAGGCATTTGCTTCTCTGC
Organism: Microtus ochrogaster; assembly: GCF_000317375.1. Lineage (NCBI taxonomy): Eukaryota > Metazoa > Chordata > Mammalia > Rodentia > Cricetidae > Microtus > Microtus ochrogaster. The sequence continues at coordinate 27,037,322 of NC_022009.1, read as the reverse complement.
TATTTTGCTCTAGGTTAGGGGTTCTGGATTCATTTCAAAAGATGCAAACCTACACACTCTGTATCACACACACACACACACACACACACACACACACACTCACGCCTGTCAGTGTTTTGAGGAACTGACTATGACAGTTTGAATATAATGTAACAGGAAGAAAATTTAAGTCCTGTGAGTTAGAGGGATTAAACACCCTCGTTTTCCCTGGGTGTTCTGCATATTGGTGACAATGTCTTTGGTGCCTGGAATACTCATCACAGAGACCTTCTAAAGAGGTACAGTTATAAGTTGATATGTAGATAGAATTATATCCCCCAGAAAGATATGATGAAGCTCTAAACTATCTCCCAGAATGATATAATGAAGCTCTAATCTCTGATTCTGAAATGTGATCCTATTTGAAAACAGAGTCTTTAACAACATAATTAAATGAACATATGATTATTAGCATATATATTTACATAACATGATCAGTGTTCTTATAAGGAGAACATGGTGTGTAAAGAAAAATAGTGGACGAATGCAACATGCTGATGACAGAATAAGCATTAGAGTGCAAGGCAAAGACACCCAACTGAGATTTTCATCGCCATTTCCTGACTTCACAAGTATTTAAACCCCTTGCTTTCTATATCTGTGACATCAACAAGAATTGCACTCTGACAGCCCCACCATCAATGCTTGATTGAGAAGCACAGAGCAGTCTTCTGATGTGCCTGGTTATTTGCTTGTCTTCTTGCTTGGCTCATTGTTTCCTTTTTTGTGTCTAACAGGAAGCAGTGCTCTTGAATATGGTTTTAAAATATGGAGAAACAATAAAAGAAAGAGAAAGAATGGGGCTATTGAAGTCAAAGCTTTCCGGAGAGACCCAGAGGCAATGCAGTGTATTGGAAGAATAACCATGGACATATTCCTTTGCCACTTGAACTGCCTAGCACTTATTTATACAATGAGCACAAATATCAATTTTAAATTGATAGACATTTTGAACCTTTAGCTCTGTAAAAACTGATCTGCTTTTCGGCATAATTTCTTCTCAAACAACAAAATACTAACTCCACTAAATTATTGCCTTCATTAAAGATGCAATGAACTTTGTTTGATGACATTTTTCCATGATATATATATCTCAAGGTCCAAATCAGGAGCAGAAGGAGGGGGAGCACGAGCAAGGAACTCAGGACTGCGAGGGGTACACCCACACACTGAGACAATGGGGATGTTC
>NC_022009.1:27009640-27035187 GCF_000317375.1 Microtus ochrogaster | reverse complement strand
GCACCACCATTGCCCGGCGTCCTTTGTGATTTTCTAACAATGGCTTTTCCCCAGCTATTTTATTCAAACCACGCAGAAGAGTAACTAATCTACTTAGCAAAAGTCAGAGTGATGTGCAGAACTTTTCTGACCATTGCCCTTACTTAGAGTGTGGTCACAAACCAGAGAGCACCTACGCCAAAGACTGACTCTATAAATTCAAGCCTCCTTCGGCCTAAACATTTAAGTCTGAGATTAGTATTGATAAATGAAGACACAGTTTAAATATTGAGAAAAATGTCCTTTTGTCTCAGGTCTGAATGACTAATGAATGGAGGAAACATTTGTTTTTCTATAAAATGACCTGGAACTAAGAGGATACTTAATAGGTGATGTGAACAGGAAAGAGAGACGGAGTCAGGGACCCAACACAACCGGAACAGTAAGAATTCCCCGACTTGTCTGACTAAAGTGCTTACAGTTCCCTGGTAAGGAGGAATAGGATGCATTCATGAGAGCTCAGCTGACTCAGGTCCCCCTAGAAGACGTCCTTTCATCTTTCTCTTGGGCCAGGAATAAAATAAAAGATGATTCAAAATCTAACATGCGCAGAGCTTGGGAGCAGCATTCCTTTGGAGAAATGTTGTCTGAATCGGGCTTATTCTGCTCTGTGTGAGTTGCAGGTTACCAAACCCTAGCTTTTTCTTTTCATTATGCGAACTCTCCAGAATGAATAGGCCCAAAGTTGTTCTTATGTTGAAGGGGGGAAAAAAAAACACAAGAATGTTTTTTTCTATGGTTTTTTGGCAACTGGCTGCCTCACAGAAACCTGCTGCATTCACTTGAGCTACAATGGCGCCGTTTGTCAAATTGCTGTTCCAGTGAGCTAAATAATACTCCCATGGCTAGAAAAAGTTAATCTCCTTTTTCCAAAGAGCTCCATTGCCACCCAGGGATGTAGCTCATTTCCATCCCAGGAGCTGACTCGGGTCTATTATGCCTCCACAGCAGAGAGGTTCAGAGGTTAACCACATGGAGTGTTAACAACAATTTCCTTTCATCCTTTTAAAGTTATTTTCATTTCATTAGCTAGCCCCATGCTCTTTAATTATGCTCTGTTTAGGTTCTGTTGCCGCCATCATCCGATTTCTAGGAGGGGAAAGGCTTGCTCCCTTCAAGCCAGGCTGTGCACACATGCAGGCAGCGTGTACTTTCTCTGGGACTGGGCCCTGGAAAATGCTCAGGCTCTCATGAAGAACTCTTTGTTTCTTTTCCATCCAGTTCAGACCTTTGGATATCATCTTCCTTCAGCACTTGCCCCTCTTTGTCAGCCTGCTTGCTTCATACCAGCAGCCTCCGTTGAATGATTGCCACCTTCTGAGAATTAGAAATGTCTCAAATCCCTCTTGTAGCTCCTGTCTTTAATTAAATTCTAGTCCCCAACCCCTGCCACCAAGATTCATTCATAGACGGTCTGAAATGTTCAACATTAATTAACCAGGGCTGTCCAAGATGGAATATTAGAAATTGGGAAGATTCGAGCATGTGAGGAATTATGACAGGTTTATGGCAGGAGTCAATACAAATGGGGTGGGTGTAAGGAGGGATAGATGCTATGGTAGACTGTAACTACCCAAAACAGGGCTATGCTCATTTTAGAAAATCAAATTTATTGTACTCTCCTTTTTCATCTTGGAATTTCATCTTTCTCCCCTACTTCTGCCTCTCTTCAGTGAAGTAGAAGAAATCAAAGTGACACAGTCTAAGTAGCATCCCTAATAACTTAGATCCTGTTCAAGAGTTATCTGTAATATTCCCCGGAGAAATATGCTAATTAGACATCACCTCAAAATATTCTTCATTTACAAAAAATCTCGGAAATTTTAGACAGAGGAACCAAATGGGTATATCTGATAACAAGAAACCTAAATAAGGCAAGAAGTAGTTCTGATGCCAATAATTATTAATTGAGGCAAAGAAGAATTTAGCAGTTAATAAGCTGAAAAATCTATCTGATGGAAGAATGTGTTTAATAATTCTAGAAAGAAATCACCCTTCCTTTTCCCTTAGTTGCTTTTGGTAATGGGGGACTTGCTGTCCTGTGGAGGACTCACTATTATATGAAGAATCACACACTACTTGAATATTTCTTGGAAACATTATTTCTATGTGCTTTTACCTATTTGTTGGTACATTTGTTTGTTTGTATTTGATGCCTCACAGAACATATCTACTTCTTTTTTTAACCTGAGATTAAGAGAAGCTTTGTGCTGCCAAATTTGTGTTTTGTGTTGTTTTGCGTTCAAGTTACTACTCCAAACTGTTGATTGAACTCTTGCCTGTGTGATAATCATAGTAGCCATGCTTTGTCTGCCAAGGTATCTGGAAACATCTGGAAAGCTTGTAGAACATACCTTTCCTTGGTCCACACCAAGTATCTATCTTCATACAACGACTCATTCCTGCTCTATAAAGGACCTATGATACATCAACAGACCACAGGAGGATTCTTCAGATTGGTTTCAAAGAAACATTGTCTAAAGATATAGCTACTTCAAAATCCAACAGAACTGACATACTAGAGAAAAAGTAGATACTTTAAAAATAATCAGAGATAAAATTGGGGAGATGGTTCAACAGTTAAAAATATGCACTACTCTTACAGAGAACCCCTGTTCAAATTTCTGGCACCCATGTCATGTGGCTTACCATCACATACAACTCGATTCCTCAATCACTCGCCACACACAACTTAAAACAAAAATAAAACTTGAAAACTTAATTTAATTTTGAAATATCACAGAAACTATGTGAGGGACAAACAATATGGGTATTAATAGTTTTCAAAAATCTCACATTCGGACACTGAATAGTAAAAGACTCTCTGGCCCACAAAGTAGGAGAGAAAGACACAGGGACAGGGGGAAAAGGAGGACAATGATCTTGCATTCATCATTTTACCATCGTCAGGATTCAGCCAAGGTTGGCAGTCTTCCTATGTCTCCCTGGTTGACCAGAAAGCCATTCCATAAAGGACAGACGATTTGATAATTGACAAATCCAGATAATTAGTCTTATCTGTCTAGCGCTTTGCATTTTTCCCTTCCTTGTTTATTTAAAGGAAAGAGAAAAAAGTCTTCAAATATACTAGGTATAAAAGTGTTGTTCTATGTAGGTTATCTAGAAATTTTACAAGAAAAGCCTCTTGCCGGGGCTGAGTTGCTGAGAAAGCCTGAAGGTTTAAACCCTTAAGAAAAGTGAATACTTCACAGAGACACAATAAGGTACAGACACACGAGCCCATGAAAGATAGCATGTGCCATAAATAAGTGCCAGGCCAGCAAAAGCAAACACCTGAACTTCAGTTCTTAAACATTGCAACTCTTGCAATTTGTTTATCTGAAAAATTTCAGCATTCCTCAGCTAAATCCACGAGACACTGTGGATACATGGAGAGGTCTGGCACGTTTCTGCAGCTTTTTCAGGAACACGGAGAAAACTCGAATCTATGTGCAGCATTAGAAAATTAAGTATGTGGGCTATTTTACTGTAGAAAGGAATAAGGAATAGGAAAACAACTATTAATTCATTGGCTGAAGAACAAAAGTTTATGACCAAGAACTATCACGGTTCCACAAGCCATGCTTCGGGGAAGGAGGATCTAGGCCCAGAGCTCCCCCGGAGGTTAGCTCTAGCTCTTAAAATATTAGCAGTAGGACCATATTAAAGAATGTTCCATAAAGGAAAAATATTCCTGGGGAATTTCCTTTGATGAATTTTATATTTGAGACAATTGTTAGCTTCCTTGTACACTCTCTTCCCTCACTATTTATTAAACGGTGAATTAAACTGCACTGTGTTATAGAGACAAGAAAAGAAAGGAGAATCTATTGTTTGTCCTGAAAAAGCTTGAAGTATACTGATATAGGCCTGTAAACCAGTGAGTAATAAAAATAACTATTTGTTTCATAACTATACAGGCTAATAATTATGTTTGTACTAAGCAACCATTTACAAATTGTAATTCTTTTCTTCCCCTAAGAGATATACAATATTATAATAAATGCACAATAAAGAAACTATAGGTCAGGGGTTGGAGTGATGGTTGAGTGGTTAAGAGCACTTGCTGCTTTTGAAGAAGACCTAGGATTGGTTCCCAGTGTCAACATGGTGATCATTGACTCTAGTTCCGTGGGATTTAACCCTCCTCTTATGACCCTGCTGCAGATATCAGGCACACATGTGGTTCACACACACACACACCCCCCAAAGAATTCAAGCACATAAAATAAAGTAAGTAAATCTAAAAAGATTTTGTTATTATTAAAAAGAAAAGCAACTATATATATATATATATCACATACATGTTTGCAGACAAAACATTCATGCATATAAAATAAAATAAACAAATCTCAAAAATACTTTTATTGGTATCAAAAAGAAAAGGCACTATGGGTCAAAGAGCCCAGGTACCAGCCCAAGCCAGCAGCACCGAGAAGGAGCACATCCTGAGCTCTAAGTCACTGAACTCTAAAACAGCACAGCAGTATCTGTAAATCCCAGTTCAGCTGCAAATAAAGAAGCATGTTATGAGCCACCCAATGACGAAAGAAGAAATGGGAAGTATTTAGAGAAGAAATGTTTAGGCTGTGAAAAGTAATCTGGCTAGAACAGCAATTTATCCCCATGTATTTCTGTCCTACTTTTTGGAAACAGAATATAGGAGGAGATTCAAGTAAAAATTGAAACTGGTACAACTGTTGTAAAAGCCAGTGTGACAGTTAAGACTGAATAAATGCATGAATCCCAATCACAAAACTATCCCCTGCATAAGTAATCAAAATAATAGCCACACCTAAAAGAGACCCTTGCACACCCATGTTCACCACAGCATCGTAAAGAAGAGTCAAGAAATGGAAAGAGCCCAAGTGTCTGTAAAGAACCGAACAAAGAAATTGTGGGATGTATATAATGGAATGATATCCTGCCTTTAAGAGAGATATCTTGCCTTTCGTCATGACATGGATGAATCTGGAAAACATGATATTAGACAAAATAAGGCTGACTTGAAAAACATTGCATGATTGTATGAGTGTGTGAAAAACTTTAAAACATATTGAATATATATGAACAAAGAGTAGAAAGGTCAATAGAGAGATGTTTTCCATTGATGGGAGAGAAGAATATGGTGAAATGCAGGCAAAAATGAGCAAAATTCTTATTTTACATGGGATGAAGTAAGTCCAGGGATTAGATGAACATTATTTAAACTATAATTAATAAGAATTTTGCATACTACCAGTTTATAAGTACTTTTACTGTTCACACAGGCATACATACACGGAAAATAATTATGCCACATGATAAATATAATTTTTAATTTTCTTAATTGTAGCAACCATTTTACTATATGACCATCCAAACATTCTGTATACCATTGATATATTCACCTTAAAACCCTAGTATAAACTATAACTTCTCATATCCAGCATGGTTCTAGCAGTGTACTTGCCTGGGTTAGTGAGCAAATGAAGGAAAGGCAAACACACAGAGACACATGGACACACAGAAAAGCTGGAACTGGGTGAGCTGGACTTTCTAATGGAGAAACTGTAGCACCTAGAAAGCTCAGCGTGACTAACATGTAAGAGGTGACTAGGGAAATGGGGTCACTGCACACAGCTAAACAAGGAGATGCAGTTTATTGTATGCAGTCAGATCAAGGAGACAAGTTTATTGAATTTTGGTAAGAACAGTCTCTATAGGAGAGCAGTTCTCGGGTCAAAGAGATCTGGAGCAGGAACAGGGAGGCAAAGCTATAGTGGATATTTTCTGCACATACCTGCCAATGCTAACAGTCAGACCAGATGAAGGCTTTAGAAAGTTGACAACACAATCAGTCTCAAGGCAAGTCTCAACAGATACAAGAAACCTGAAATAACCTCCTGCATCCTACTAGACCACCACAGTCTCAAGCTGTATTGTACTATATCCTTGAGCCTAGTCCAGGGTCAATTTTCCACAGGTCTGAGGCTGGGGTCCTCAATAGCTGTATCCATAACAACAGCACACAGTCACCCAGGACTTCACTCACGCAGGGCTTCCTCTGTTCCTACAGTAAGTTTGCGATAAAACTATAAATAAAAAGTTTCCTTTTCTTCTCCTTGATATCCTCACATGCCTATAAAAAGATATCACATTGGTACCTTGAAAATGGAACAGAGACTGGATGTAGAGGAAACAATTTGGGCCACGTGTTTCCAATGCTCCTTCGGAGGGGCTATAATGAGACCTTCCAGAACCTTCTGGACATTCAATCAATCATTTGGAGGAGTATCAAATTTTCGTATTGCCTACTTTACATTCAGGTAAAGTATGGTCCTTGATTGTATGTCATGGGATTAAGAAATGGCAATACATGAGAAGATCATAGGTCTTGATGGGAGTTTAGGGATATAGGCAAAACCAAACCAAAACAAACAAACAAATAAAAAAACCCAAAAACCAAAAAAAGCCTTAAAGGTAAGGAATAATGTCTTCTGACAGAAATTTCCGAATTGGCCACAGTGGTCAAAGAGGCTAGAATTAAATTTCCTTAATGGCATGCTAGAACTCGTTGACTTTCTTTTTTAGATACAGCCATTTGCCTTTTACTTTGGGAAAAAAATGTATAAGGATATGGTGAGGTATTGGTTCAATTCTGGAGGTTTAGTAGCAGAATTTAGTGAGAGCCAGAATACAATTCCATGCCTATATTCTATTATGTGTAGGCACGAAATGGAAGATGCCGTGCCAACTTGTCCTTTCTCTCTCAAAGTACTGTAGACAATGCAAGTAGCTACAGCTGCTATGCCTTAAACGGACTTGAATCTCTGAGTCTAATTAGATTGTAAAAACGGAAAGTAAACCAGACAATTGATTAAATAGAAATGAAATGAAAGGAACGTGTTCCTCAGAAAGACAAAGCAAGACAAGTTCTTCCCGTGGAGGGTAAACATGTGTTCTTAGGCTGTAGTGATCATCTGCTCACTCTTGCATCCGAAGCTGTTAAAGGCTTTTTGCAGAGTAAGGGAATGGGGAGCTGATGGCATTTCCTTGGGAAAGGCAGGGGCACAAGCAATAAGTAGCTGTATTAGTTGCGGAATAGTGACTAAAAATGTGGATTCTTAGGTACTATCTGGATTCCTAACATCATAGACTTTTGTTAACACCATTTAGGTTTAAATAATTAGTTTTTTTCCACAAACTATTTATTTAGCCTGTTATTTCATTATTCTTGCACAAACGATCATATATTAAGTATTCAATGACAATGAAATGACAGACTAAGTAATAACAGGAAAATTGTACTTACTGAGCCATTGCTAGGCTGGAGACACCATGTTAACTATTTTCTATGCCCTTGCTCATTAATCTCTAGCAATTCTGTGATACTGATAGAATAATAGTGCATATCTTATACCCGACAAGACAAAAACATTTTCAGAAAATTCCCGAAGCCATGCAATTAGAAGGTTAGAGCCAATTTCACATGAACCAACTATCATGTGTTAGGCAAGTGTTTCTGAAATACTTTATAGAAGCTACTCACTTTTCTGTCTCTGAGCAATTTCCGTGGTAAAGCAATCACACCTGCCTCTGATATTGCTGCATCAGAATTTGCATTTATTTGGGCAAATGCGTATGACACATTTCAAATGGGAAAGGCAGTGATTCCTTATTCTAGTTCTAATGGATGGTGAGATAAACTATAACCCGTGGCTTCTTCACGATGCCTTTACAATACCAATTAGCACACTGGAACAGCATGGTAATGTGGCTGTTTGCTAGAGCTCTCATCAGTGGTCTTGTCTCACATCTCTCTTTATGCTCACACTTCCACTAAAGTTCTTCCCCTGATGAACATTATGAATTACTAGGTCTGAAATGGGAGACAGACATCTGAGAAAAGAGTTAAGTGATTCCCATGCTACTGATTAGAGGATGGTGTTTTTGAATAACAAGATTTAATAAACAAATGAAAAGCTTAGATTCAGCCAGTTGTGAAATAACCCATTGCTTGAATGACAAGCAGCAAAACAAAACAAAACAAAATGAACAAATAAACAAAAAACGTTACTGGATTGGATTTGCTCCAATTCTGGTTGTGCCATATTACAAATGATTTATGTCTTCATAATATATAAATTAGTTCTAGAGTTCAAGTACCATTTAGAATACCCAAACCACTCGTTGTTCAAAGCCATTCTGATTTCCACCAGGATTTCTACCCTGGTGGCCAAGAAAGTAAGAGATCTAAACACAGAGAAAAGACATAAGACACAGAGCCTGGCTGTTTCCAAAGCCTGTCCCTGCAGGTTTAGGTGGAAGAATATGTCTATTACATAAATTCAGTACTTGTGAACTGACTTACTAAATTTATAAGCCTAGGAACAAAATGTAGTATGTACCAATAACCTTATCTTGTGTGTCAAAGGACTCATAGATCATTCAATCTTCTGTCCTGGTGCCTCTTCCCAGGGTATGTGCTTCTTCCATATAGAACTCCACAAAATGGCTCAGGTCTGTTTACATCACCAATTCTCTCTTAATACTGATCTCATAGAAACTGGGAGTTGCATCTTATTCAGTTACAGAACTAGAGCAGTTCATGGTAATGTTCAGTGGTGCCTACTAAATATATTTACAAGAGCCCATGCATTGAGACATGATTTTCTCGTGCCTATTTTGCGCTACATGCTTAATGCCCATCATTCCATGTAATCTAGAAAACAATCTCATCATCTCATAACAACTGTGCTTTTACACAAGGGGGCAATAGTTTTGACAGTACTTATTTTGCTGATCTTTCTTATGGTTGTTGATCATTTCTTGATTCTTGGTGATGGAGGAAGGTCATTGGTTAATTAATAAAGAAAATGCTTGGCCCTGATAAGTTAGAACATAGGTGGGTGGAATAAACAGAACAGAATGCTGGGAGGAAGAGGAAGTGAGCTCAAGACGCCATGCTCCCCTCTCCCAGGCAGACGCGATGAAGCTCCAACTCAGGATGGACGTAGGCTAGAATCTTCCCAGTAAGCGCACCTCGGTGCAATACACATTAATAGGAATGGGCCAGGCAGTGTTTAAATGAATACATTTAAAGTTTGTGTATTGTTATTTCGGGGTATAAGCTAGCTAGGCGGCAGGGAGTAGGGTGGCAGGAATGCAACCCGCACCTCCTTCAACATCGTGGAATATTCTTTCCTCTGTTGGTACAATTTTCTGGGCTTTGGTTCTTTCTCTTTCTTCAATACTATGCTTTCACCTTCTCCTCCTACTTTCTACATGTGAACATGTTCCAGATTTCATCCGTGATTTTTTTCTTTACATAATCCCTTTAATTTTTTTTTTCATTCTGGAGATTACACCTGTTTCCTTTGCAGGAAATTATCTGCTAATTCTACTTCTCATAAATCTCTGCCAGCTATCTCTGGTCAACCTTTTCTTTATCATCCTGAGCACCAGAAATACTTTATTTTCTTTTCATACTAAGCAAAATTACACACACACACACACACACACACACACACACATCACATCACATATAAGTTTTCTGTTCATTCAGGCATGAATTTTTTTTCTTCCAACGTCTTATTATCAATTGTGGATTGTTTCTTTAAGTAGTTTGCTCTTTACATTCCAATATAATCATTTTACTAAAAGTCTTTTTAATACTAAATTGGCAATATCCTTACAAATTTCCAGGGTATCCCCCCTCTATTCTCATCTTTTCAAATATTTTTCAATATTCTCAGGAAGGGACTTCTTTGCTTTGAAGCATGTGTAGCTTTACATCGACAGAAAGCTACTTATTGACATCAATCTTCCACATCCTCTTATAACATTCAATTTTTAAAGTTCAGCCTTTTATCAAATTGTCGATTTTTGCTATAGTAAGGCTTTGTCACTATCTACCATCGTACACTTTTATCCCAGTCACTTATGTCCTCTTTTTGGGTACATACTCACTTCTGCTTTGTAAGTGACCCTATTTTCTTTTCATTCATCCATATTCTTACCACATTTCTAAGCCCACAACACCCCACATTAACCATAAAATAGATACAATGTCCACTCCTGGTGGACACAGGCTTTTATCCTATGAATTTATGAGTAGTTCCTTTTTTGTACCAAATTTCCAAGTCAACTATAGAGCTTAGTGAAAAAAAAATCATCCCCAGGTTGGAACCAATGATCATAATTTTATAGGTAGCTTTCAAGCATCTCAGAAATTCTGCAAATAGGTACTTAGGGTTAAGCAATATTTTACAGAGAAATTTATCTTTTCATATATATGGACTTAGTTTCCATAGTCATTTTGGAAATCTTTAATGATAGGAATTAAGAAAACATGTGACAAAAACAAGAGTGTCTGACACACAGAAGAACAGTAATATGTGTTGAGTGACTTTGCCTTTTTAGATATGACATTTATTATAATAATATTAAGAAGCTAGCATGAAAAACAAACATTTTGTTTTCTTATGATGATATAGCCCCAGATCATGGACTTGATATAAAGGAATTACCGCAGAGATACAATCAATTATTGCTAGCATGTCTCTTTGAGTAATTTTGAGTTTTAATATCATAGAGAATCCTTGATCAAAAATGTTTTAGGGAAACAAGATCATTACTTTATTATTTGAAAAAGTAATCTTTAGGACTCATCAGACACCACACTAAAGTCTTCAATATTAATAACTCATGTAAACACTATAAAGTAAAACCTGAGATCAGTAATATGAAACAATAAGGATTTCTTTTTCTTCCCAAGTAAAGACAGTGTGATGATATCAATAAGAAATTCCTCTTAGCCTCTTTTGTTAATGCTATGCATCATTACCTCTAAATTTAAAAATATGGTAATAGTAATAATAGTAAAATCTGCTGGTTCCAGTATAACAAACCTAATATTGCAGAAAAAAATCTTGAGACTGTCACGAATGTCTAGGACTTTCTATATTTTATTTTCCTCCTTTATCCCATAAGTTCTTCTCTACAAATTCTTATTCACAGGATTCTAGTCATTCCCTGGACAAGGAAAAGTAGTCAGTGCATGGAAAGAAAATCATTGTTTTTAATCATGATTACATTCACTAGAAAACCAAGCTTTGAACATGAAGGCAGAAAGTGTTAACTGTATATGCATAAGACTTCAGAGTTTGGTTTTCATTATTAAGTCTTGACCTAAATTTATGGGCACTGGGTGATGTTTGCTCAGTTTGTAAAGTGATTACCACACAAGAATGAAGACTTTAGTTCACATTCCTAGCACAGCCATTAAAAACTAGGGTATGTTAGTTCACATATGCAATCTTAGCATTAGAGAAGCAGAGAGAAGATCAATTGAGCTTCTTGGCTAGCTGGTCCTGTCAAATCAATGAACTTCAGGTTCAATTAGAGACTGTGTTCTCAAATAATGTAAGGTGGAGAGCAATAGAAAGGATGCTTCACATCTACCTCTGTTCCCAAAAGGTATGTGCACATACAAACAAGCAAACATACAAGTACCTCCCCTCCTTCACACACATCAAAAAAAAATAAGATAGTGGAAAAAGTGATGAGATTAATTCTTTGGAAAAATTTCATGTGTATAATTATGCACTTATGAGAAAATCCAGTTGAAATTAGATGTGTTAGATGAAATAGGGAAGTATTTACCAAGAGGTCATTCTAGAAACCAATTATTCTACCTGTATACATGTATTCTATGAGTATATTTCTACTCATAATAGCACACACCCTCCGTATAAAGATTTTTTTCTTTTAAATTTAGTGTGCCTCAGAAACCAACATTGTTTTCTTTCTTTTTGTATTTTTTTTTAACAGACAGTGATTCCTGAATGAAATCCTAGGAAACAACCAGCTAACAGTTGCTATAGGAAATCTTTCAGCCAGTAGCCTTTAAGTTACCAGCCCAGTTGGGCGTGGCCTCTTATACTATAAATGCTAATGTAAAGCATGTGCTCCCTCTCTCTTCTGGCTCCTGGATTCGGTTCCTGTTTTCCCGTTCATGCAAACTGTGATCTGTGAGTCTACCCCTATATAAATAACCCTTTATTATACTTAATTCTTAGCTAGTGTGGGATTTCTTTTTAGCATCCTTCAGTGTTCTTTATAGTTGAGGGATGAATCTGAGGTTTTAGGGCCAGAGGTCAGGAAGGGATATTCAAAGGTTGACTTCCAGGCATATTAAGACAGAGATTGGTACTTAAGGATTATTTCCAGGGAAGAGGTACTTGCCAATGAATAAGACTATGGTGAAAGTGAATAGCTATGGGAATCATCTCTAGCTATATGACCTGAAACTTATCACTTATGTCTCTCTAGCTCTCTCTTATTCATTCCATCGTTACAAAGGGGGTGGTATAGGCTAACCCAACAGTAAATTCTATTAATTCTCACTAGGCTCTGGTGCATATGTACTAATACAAAGATAAATTGTAGTGTGTATATCTATCTATCTATATATATGTATATGTATTCTATAGACATATAAATTGATATATGCATGTGTAAATTCAATGGCTGATCTATGTGGAATCTATGGAATATATAATATTTCCTAGACATTCTTCAAACTTATCAAGATCCTCAGAAATTTCTAGTTGCCTAATTCTCCCTCTCTGAGCTTGCTCACTGTCAACTTTGATCCCATACTTTCTTCATCAGTAATTTTCCTTTGTTTCCTAATTCAAGATGTTCAGAGAATCTGGGGGTTACAAGGCAGTCAGAAGAGCTGATACAATGACTTTGCTCCCATCTTCTCTTTAATCTTTCAAATGTAGAGGGTACCAGATACATTCTTTCAGTAATTCTTATCCCCCTGTTCCTATGTGGCCTATGTAATTCCTATGTAGCCCCCATGGTGGAATTACTTATCTGTGATCACTTCTCTCTATTACTATAAAAAGCCCCATTGCCAACTGATTAATTCCAAATTCTATGGAATGACCAATATGGCCACCAACAACTCTATGGAATGTCCAATATTATTACCAATGTTCTAGGTCTTTTTTACCCAAGTCGGATTCTTACTGTGTTCTAACACTGAAGTTGAAGTAGTTGCTTAGCCACTCAGTACCTGTTTCATTAATAAATTAATAAGATAAAGATAATAACTTACAGGATTGCTATGAAAGTTAAATTCCATATATATTATAATATGGCATATAAATATATATTTAAATAATGTAAATGCCATTTATAATATACAAATATAATCCACAATGAAGACTTCACTTAAGAGTTTGATGAAAATGTCTACCTTGTTCTTCTGTGATTGTAGCATCCTTAACTTTCCCAGGGACCTAGTAGGTCATAAGCATATATCCATTCTTGTACACTGAATGGTCCATCAAGTTTATTTTGCTTATGCTTCATTTTCCCTTCTACATAGTCTCTGAGATCTTTGAGACTGGGATGTAAAAAAATCCAAGTCAAAAATCCATAACATACATTAATTATGTGTCACTATGGCCAGCTTCTTGTAATCCTTAGGAATGATCCTGTGTTGGTGATTTTTCAAAGTACTCCTCTTTGCATAAGATGGAGTGAGACACTGAGCTTCAGTAAGCCAGATCTCAAAGAGAAGAACTATTCTGTTCGCTCTCATGCACCATGTTCTCCTTCTCTTTTTGATCCCCAGGAAAATCTTGCATGTGTATACCATATTTCAGCTTCAGATTTAGTAGAGACTCTGCTCCCTTCAGTTCAACAGAACAGTTAGGAGAAAGTCATGTAACTAGATTCTAAGGACTCTGAAAATGAAATCCCTCCAGTATGCTATGGAACTAGAGTACGGCTTGCTAGTAATGGGTATTTAGTAGAATGTTTCACTGGATTCTGGAGAAGCAATTGGTCTGTTGAAAATTTCATTCACATTCTCCACAATTCAATAGTGACCACCATTAGCACTGTAAGATGTGGCAGGACTGATTTTTTGTGCAGTCCATGAAGAAGTAAGAGAGGAGAGGAAAAGTGAGGAAAGAAAGGCAAAGAGAAGGAGAAGGATCTAAATCTAGACAAGGATGTTGCATCCAAAGGACTGACAACTTCAGTAGAGAGAGCCTCTGGGTAGAAAGACAACTCAGCCAGAACGAAATACTGACAATGATCTTTCATGCTTCACAGAAAAATAGCAAAACAAACCCTCAAACAGAGGCTCACCATGACCAGTGCCTCTCTTGTGTCTGCTTTCCTTGAGCTGAAGATTAATTGGAATTTGTTTACATTTATAAATAAGTGAACAGTGAGCTTATGCTAAGGCCAGTAACAAACCTTGAACCTGTTTTTCGTTTGTGCTTTTTCCTTGAAGGAAATTTGTATTTCAAACACTGTGTGAAAACTGTATGCATGTATTTCCCATGAAGAATCTCATGTATGCTCACTCTGCTCTCAACTAGTTCTTAAATTTGACATTGATTTTTCCATCTACTTACCCTTGCCAGTGGTAAGGTAAATGGTAATATTTTACACACACACACACACACACACACACACACATCTCCCACATCTTTCTTTCTCTCTCACACACACTCTCCCTACACACACACACACACACACACACACACACAGATGAAAATGTAAAAGGCTGGATTTGGGGTTTTTGAGACAATTTCAACCAAGTCTAAACTGATGATTGGTACACTGTGTGGGACAAGCACAGTACCCAGTATATTTCAGCCTGGCTTACTGCATTTCCTACTATAGTAGAATTAAAGAAGATTTTTGGGTTCCTCTTTACTGTCTCTGAGCCTGCCTACATCTAGTAAATGTGAATTTGAGTCAGTGAGTCAGTTGATTAACTCTTTCAGGCATTTAATGAATTTGGGAATAATATATATATATATATATATATATATATATATATATATATATATATATGACAATCTCTGGTTGATGAGTGTTGGGTGTCTGTAACTCTTGAAATTACTTATAAACTGTCATTCTTCAAGTTAGCGTATAGTTCACTCAGGGAGTACGTTCCTAACATTCCTGAGGCACTGAGTTTGACTTCTACCACTACAAAACAAACAAACAAAAAAAAAACTAAAGTATTTTAAAAAGCAAGATAATGCCAAAGCTCTTGTCAGTTATTGTTTTGGTTCTTGGAGTGATGTGGCTTAGCAAAAAAGATACTGACATGGACCATTCTGAGCAGCTGGCAATGTACTTTCTGCTGTTTGGAACAGACAAAGAGATGCAGACTCTTTACTTGCTCTCCTGTTTTACCAGCAAAACAGTTCATTGAAGCCTGAGAAAATCATACACGTACATATATGCTCATTGTGACTGTGATATAAAAGCATCAGCATAAGCACCCATACAATTATATCCCCTCACATTAAGGAATCTGGTATATATGCTTTAAGGTTGATATAGAAATTTCAATAGTTATGTAAAATTCAGCCTTTTAATCTTTTATCTTTGTGTTTCCTTGTTTTGGGTCATAACTTTCATCTTGAAGCTTGCCTTACAAAGGTTGCTCCTGTTCCAGGCACCCTCTCAGCAGTCCAGGTCACCAGAATCACGAGAGGTGTGCTTTGCATCTGTGTCGGATCCATTGAGTTATCTTTTTGGCCTCCCAGTCAACACTTGCCCATACATGACATTTGTCAGACCTTCAGTTACATACCCACCTCTCTGCTAGTTAGTGAGGGAAATGCCCTACTTTCTAAAAGCTGGGTGCATCACCATTATAAACAAAACTGGGCATCTTTTCATATAAAAGACAGTAGATTTTACTGGAAATGGGAAATGTCTCTCAAATAATTACAGAGCACCTGGTCTCTCTCAGTCTCTTAGACACACTTTTGTTGGGTCTTCATTGCTCTTGATTTCTATGCCTCAAGAAAGATAAGGAAGAAGCTGTGCCTGGAGCAGTTCATTGTCCTTCAGAGTCCAAGAATCACCATGCTGCATTTCTGACTACCATTCCACTGTGGTCCCAGGAGCACTCAGAATCCTAGTCATCATAAACATGGACAATAGATGGATCACAGAGGAAAAACACCAAGGAACACCGAGGACTGATGATGTAGCATCCTCAGGTTCCTCAAGCCTCGTGATTTACAAGGCCATGGCATTAGCACTGATTAATGTGAGTCTCTAGATGATTCTATAGATTTATGCAGTCCCAAATAATAGTATCAGAGTTCATTGCCTGCCCATTCATTACACAGCATACACGTTTCTCAACCTAAATCAATCTGCTTTTTTTGAAAACAAGATTGAAAGCCCTCCTGATCTTCTAGTAGTTGGTGACAAATAAATGATAGTAGTATTATCTTTTCATGATCGTCATTATTCCATGTGTTCTACTATGTGATATACACATATGTTTAAATTCAATCCTCAGGTTAGTCATCATCTTACAGATGAAATAAATGCAACATGGATTATGCAGTCCTTTGTGGAGGCAGGGTTCAACACATGTACAAACAAAACCCAAAGCACTGAGCAATAGTGTCGCTTGGTAAAGAGGGGATTTTTTTTTATCAATGTTGACTTGTACTTTTACTCACTAAATGAATGGATTATGAAACTCTAGGTAACCTAGCTGGCAACGGAGGTCCCTGGTCACTGGCAGGACCTAGTGTCGGGCATGAGACTGGATGAACAAGAGCCATCAAAAATCTCACGGGCATCACGTTCTAAATCAGCTCATCCCTAATCCTAAACGGGAACACATCACAACTGATTCGCAAGAAATGATAGGCAAGGACTGGTGATGTCAATATTCTCACACCATTGTGTATCATGTATAATTGTAAAATTATAATTGAGTCTATTATAGCTATTATTGAAGGCATTCAAATTTTATCTTTCCTTTGTCACTTCCGTGGATCATATGCATTTTCTCTTTGCTATGATTTAGTTTTATTGTGGCTGTATGTGTGTGCATACATACATGTGGTGGTGAGAAGACACCCTGCAACAGTAAGTGCTTTTCTTTCACTGTGCGGGTCACGGTGATTGATCTCAGATCCTCAGGCTTGGTGTCAGACACCTTTACCCACTGAGACATCTCTGTAGCTCCATATATTATTTCAAGTCTAGCTACTATTATGAAGAGTTGCCCCCTTAATTACATTTTCCATGTTCTTCATTTTACTTTTGATTTCTTATTTTCACATGTTTCTCTTTAAGAAAATAAGCATTGGTTCTACTACATGAAAATACATCCTAAATTTTGTTTCCTGATCACTGAGCCATTTTCTTAGGTAGGGTCTGATCATTTCTAACACTGGCTGTTCTCTTGGGTGAGGACAGCATACTCTAGATCAGTGGTTCTCAACCTGTGGGAGTTGCTTATCAGATATCCTCCATATCAGTTATTTACAATACAATTCATAGAAGTAGCAAAATTACAGGTATGAGACAACATCAAAAATAACTTTGTGGTGGGAGGTCACCACAAACTGAGGAACTATCTCGAAGGGTTGCGGCATTAGTAAGCTTAAGAACCACTGCTTTAGAGGGACTCACATCACATTCTGATCACACGTTCTTCTCTTTACCAAGGAAGCTACACAGTTGGAAGCTTTCATTCCAAACCATGTAGCATAAAGGGCAGACGGGCACTGCACTTGTCTTTAACTGTACAAAAGCTTTATGAAATGATACTTCAAGAACATGATTGGTGCTAGTTTTAAAAACAAACATTCTTTTGTTTATTTTCTCAGGATTGTATCCTAGCAGGGGTTATCTTGCATATTAAAAGTAGGGCATAACAAAATTCTAACAGGGATGTGGGAGGAACTTATGAGACCTTACTCCTAATTGAGGAGATATGGACAGTTGATAACTGCTGGGGGAGGGATAGTCATTATTCTTTGAGGGCGTGGTCACTATAAGGTTGTTAATGCTCATGTGGATGATCTATCACATGCTAATACTAGAAGCATTAAATGGACCTAATGGTCTATTAAATAATAATAATGAGATTATATGGATTTGGGGATGAAAAAATATTGGAGATGATCTGGGCAGAGTTAGAGGGAAAATTTGGGGTAGATATGACCACACTTCATTGCATCTATGTATATCAATGGATAGTTATAAAACATATAAATGTAAAATTTTCAAGCTAGTTAGTGTGAAGGACACTTAGAGTATCATGTTTAATTGAGATAGCATGAGTTTCTTGAGCAGTAGGGTGATTTGTATGTAAGTAGAAAGTCAATAAATGATAGTATTTCTCCACATATTCTCATCCTTTACATTTTATAACTTAATTGCTGACAAGGTTATAAATATCCAGATTAAGTGCCAAAAAATAGCTGTATAAATAAATAGCTATATAAGCAATTTCATATCCTAATTAACTAATTTCACCACCTAAAGTTTACTAAGTGTGCCCAGTATTTTCTAACATACAATGAACTCAGATAGTGGTATATATTTTTAAGAAGCTATAAAAATTCTGTATGGCTTGTTCTGTGCTATTTTATGCCAATTTTTCCTTCCTCTGGGTGTCATAATTTTGACTCTAATAGTTAGGACATATCAATGACATCATTCTATTTACCATATATAATACTATTTGTGTTTGCTAAAATACTTGTTTAAATCTTTCTACACAAGAAGAGGCATGAAGTTACAAACTACACCTGGTCTATTTGCTTGCTGTTTCTAAAGCAGTCAAAGTAACTATTAGTCGATACTATGTGTGTTAGTGAATATCAGCTGGATCTACGCTGGAGAGAACAAATCATATCATTTGTTCTACACAGTGATATTTAGGAATCTCAAAGGGATGTATAACAAATTATCATTCTTGATCTTTTCCTCCTTAATGGTGTAGTGATAACCCTGACCAATGTAACTAGAGGTGATTTGTTTCATAGTTGTATATGATATAGTTCATCTTCTTGCTTCAAAATTTGATGTAAATATTTGTGTTTTCTGTGAACACAGTGTTGGGTCTGAGTAGATGCTAATGATTTAGCAATTCCTTCCTCCACAAATCTTCCATGAAATAATCTGAAAAAATATGATTTGCCAGTCTAAGGCTCTGATTTCATGCCATCATCTCTGCTTCCTTTAGAGCATCTACATGCTGGCTGTGCCAAAGTGGCAGTGGCAGTGGCAGTGGCAAAGCCATTCTTTCGATGGCAGATCATCACAGACAGTAATGGGGAAATGTGTTCAAGCAAATGGGCTACAGAATTGGGTCTTAAGAGGGGAGATTTAAATTGGAAATGACTGGATCAATAAACAACTTTAATCAATACATTCTTGACATATTCATATAAGATGGGGTTTTTGTTGTTTTGGTATGGGATTTTTTTTTTTTTTGGTATGAGAAGAAAAGTAGTCAACAAAAACTTGTCTTCCAGTTAACATGATTGGGGGCATTTTTTGCCATTTCTATGTGGTACTTTTAGTCACTGACTGCCTCATGAAAACCAGGAACCCTAGGTTGTCCGGAGTATACCTGGGTAAGTGCAGGCAAAATCTCCCAGGCTTTTAAATCCTATGTACAGAAATCTCCAGCTTATTTACAGTCCCAAATTAGCATACATCATTACCACAGATATCAGAAGCCAGCCTGTTTATCTGCTTTCTATCTGCCTATTTGAGAAAAGGAGGTAAAGATGGCAGCAACTAATGTCTACCAATGCCAAAGAAGTCCAATCACCACCTATAACTCTCAATGGGTACTATAATTTCCCCAGTCCTTTGCTACTGCTAACATTTTTACCATGTAATTATTGATAATCCAAATCTATTCCTGAAATTTCGCTGCATTGCAAATGTACTTATATATGGAAAGATAAACCAGTTATAAATTTACCTAAGGTCATACATTCCTGAACATTCCTTTTTTAGTGTTATTTCATTTCTCCTGGAATCATTAAACTAGATAAACAAAAACAGACTCTTAACTGGCCATCTCTTGTACTTAGGTGAGGCTTCCAGCGGTGGGATGTGGTTGCATTCAATTTAGTTTTTGGTAAGTAGTCCCCTTTTATGACTTCTGTATCATTCCTGTCTCCAGGACCCCACCCTGTTTGAGTTTCTGTCCTGGCTTTCTTTAGTATTGAACAGCAATGTGGAAGTGTGAGCTGAATAAACACCACCACCACCACCAGAAAAAAAAAAAAAGAAATCTCTAAACAACTGAAGCTAATGCTAAAACAAAGGTTGCTCTATGCAAACTGACAGCAACTGTCCCCTATAACTCATTGAATATTGAGAAGTCAAGCTGCTGCTACATAGAGCCCTCACCCCTATGATCTTGTCTTTTCAGTGCAGGTGGCATTCTGCAGACTACTCATAGAGAAACAAAGACACCAATCCAGCTACAAAAATCTTTGACCTACAATCTGTCCTGTCTGAAAAATATGCTAGAGCAAGGGTGGCACAGAACTTATGGGTGTAGCCAACTAATTTCTGATTTGACCTAATATCCACCCCAAGAGAAGGAAACAATACCCAACACTGCTTGGGTAACCAAGAAACAGAGACTAGATATCCCAGAGACCTAGGGTAAAACTAAACACTACTGGTTTCATACACATATCCTCTCTCTTTCTCTCTCTCTCTCTCTCTCCTCTCTCTCTCTCTCTCTCTCTCTCTCTCTCTCTCTCTCACACACACACACACACACACACACACAATTGCTAATTACATCTTGCTATACTCATATTCATAGGTCATCACTGGCCTTTTCCAGTCATGATCAAAGAGGCTTTCTCTGCAGCCGATGGCAACAGACACAGAGACACCCAGTCAGACAATAAACAGACAGGGGCTAAAATGGACGTCTCCATTAAATTCCTCTCTCAGAGCTCAGAGAATTCTGTGGAAGAGGAGTTAGAAAGATTTAAAGGGCAGAGGGGATGGAGGACACCAGGAGAACACAGCTCTCTGAATCAGCTAAGCAAGGTGGCACAGGCATATCTAATGGGGATGGCAAAAGTCATACAGCCGGCACAGCTGTTTGACCAAGATCCAGCAAAGCTGAGCTGCCTGATGGCTGCCCTGACTTCTTTGGTTTTCAACTCTACCTGTTGCATACTTAGGGGACTTTTAATATTTGTACAATTCGGGGATATTGAGTTGGCAGAAAATTTCTTTCAATCGTTTATGGCATCTTTCAGGAGTGCTGCTTCTAAGCTTCTGCAGCAGCTTTGCCCTGAGGATTTTTCTTGGGCACTCTGACCATTAAAGTTAACAATACACTGCTTAGGACATGGCACTATACCCAGCTGGCTTGAAGATTTTGTTTTGGTCTAATGTCATTGTAGCCACCAAAGCTACCAGCCTGAAAAAAGGTTGTCATATGCTCTAGAGTCTTAACAAATGGATTATGGGGTTAATGAGTAACAATGATAACTCTGTTATCAATGACTTTAAGGGGGGAATGATGGGCAATGATAACTCTGCCTGTCATATTTTATTAATGATAACTGAAAGTGAGAAAAAGGAAGTGAAACACATGTCCAAAATGAAAAAAACAATATGACCTATGTTTTAGAACAACATGAATGTATCCCTACTTCCTAAATTCTGTATAAAGAAGCATTCTAACTGCTAGTCAGTTATGCTGCAAGATTCTCTCAAGTGGCCTGGCTCACTCTGTCCCTCATCCACTCGTTACTTCCCTTGCATCACTGCTGGGGGTGTGCTTCCTCTCTGCCCATCTTCTATAAAATGAAACTAAGAAGTCTCCTTGTCTGATTCCTCCCATTGCTGCTCTTGCACCTACCCATCTTCAGACCCTGCCCTTATCTGGACTATGGCAGCAAGGTGCATATGAGATCACAGAGACTGAAGCAGCAAGCAAAGAGCCTACATAGTCTGTACCAGGTATCATAGTTATTAGCATAGTATTTTTATGGGACTCCTGACATGAGAACAAACGGATCTCTGACTCTGGTGCCTGTTCCTGGGACTCTCTTTTTCTTTTGGGGTTGCTGTTTCCTACTTCTATATGATAGTTTTGCTTCATTTTATATTTCATTTTGTCATGTTTGGTTGCTATCTCTTAGAACCTATTCTTTTCTAATGAGAGACATAAAGGGAGTTTATCCAGAGGGGAGGTGGGGAAGAACTCGGAGGAGTTGAAGGAAGGAAATTCTAATCAGCATATATTATATGAGAAAAGAATCTATTTTCTTTTTTTTCTTCAGTGACAGGGTTTCTCTGTGTAATTCTGTGTCGTTCTGGAACTCACTCTGTAGACAAGGCTGGCCTTGAACTCATAAATCCTTTCCTTTTTGCTTACTGTGAGCTGAGATTAAAAGAAAGCTCCCTCAGCACACAGTAAGAATCCATTTTCAATAAAAGAAAATATAAATAAAATCTGAAACTAAACTGTTCTCATAATCCTTCATTACATGTAGTAGTAACTTAGTAGTGAAAGTCAAAATACAGGCACTAAATTGAAGAGGAAAGAAAACTCAGTACACATACAGACACACACAGACACAAACAGACAGACAAATAATCACATAAACAGACAGACATGCACACATTTAAAAAAAGTCTGCACCTTCTCTCTTTCCCCTGTGGGAATTGCTGGCCAAGTTGGTAATAATTTTCCACAATAGTTAGAATGTCATCTCCAGATCTGTACAATGACTCTGTAAATCCATTTTATTGAATTGGGAACATGCTGAAGTTCTTCAATGTTTTCTGAGTGGCAAATGAGTGATTTTTAGGCCAAAAAGAAGTATATCTTTGTCACGACCTCAACGTGTTTATCTAGAATGTGTTTTGTCAAAAATGACTGGTGTGTGTGTGTGTGTGTGTGTGTGTGTGTGTGTGTGTGTGTTTAAATATGGAGAACACACATATGCTTTGTTCTGCCTTATTCTTTCTGCTACGAGCTATCTCTGACACACAAAGCCCAAGACCTAGGCAGTCTCTCCTTAGGCATATGGGCTCTAGGCTTCTTCTAGCTACAGTAGTGAGTTAGTGGGAGTATCAGAGCCTGCAAGGATGTGATCTACTTACTAAAGAGATGAAGAAGACAAAGACATGGCAAGGGCTGAAAGAGAGGGCCACCTGGTATTTGGTAGTGAATCAATTTCTTATATCAGTGACCTTAATAAAATTACTAATGTGTAATATATGTATATATTGCTTTTAGGATCCTGGTATTTCTGTATATTGCACATATAAATTTTAAATTATCTTTATTTCTAAGTCCAAATATCACAGTATTTTACTATGACATAGCTCAAACACGGACATCCACCAGGGTATGAAAATTTAGGTGATCGTATATGCACACAGAGGAATAAGCACACGCACATATGACTTAAGCAAAAGCTTCATGCCCAATATTTTAGTCCTTTGTTAAATTCATCAAACTAGTTTACTTCTCACACCTAAAAGCATCACACATACCTCTAACCTAAAGCTTCTGCTAACATTCCATTACTTTCTGTTTTCTTTTAGTAAAATTCCATGATTGGCTGTCCAAGTTGATTGTTTCTTTTGTACTTTAGTGTCCCTAAAGAGACCTTGAAAATCTTAAGCCTGAGTTACACATCTTGGTATCTTTCAAATCAGAAAAATATAATACAGTTGTTAAAAGAATAACAAGTGCTAACATGAATTTTAAAATAAATCAATAAAGCTGATGACAAGTTAAAAGCATATGGGAATTACTCGGCTATATAAAATCTCATTCATGCAGCCTTACTAGTAAGAAGTGCTATGCGCTTCTGTGAGCTGGTTCATCATAACTGACTCATACCTCTATACCCACTTTCTCAAAAGTGGACATTGCTCAGTGTTACCAGTTATTGTATGATGCCTAAGGAGCTGGTACTCACATAACCAGAAATGTAGGTGTAACTAGAGTATATTTAGAATATCATCCAAAAGCTCTGAATTGCACAGTGGCGTCAAACCAGCAGCATTTAACTTGGCTCTCAAAGGTTCTTCTGTTGCTTTGTAAAGAAGAAAAAAAGAGGGGGATCTAGTTATTGTTTTATTTTTGCCTTCATAGCAATTTAGTGTCCATCCACTGGGGGAAAGGGACAAGACTGAAGAGGGGGAACGGATACATATTTCATCATGAAGATTTATCCAGAGGTAAACAAAAAAGACATTTGTTAATTTCCCTCCTGAGTGGGTTTTGGAGATTTTCCAATGCTCAAACACAAAGACGCTCATTAGCTTATTCTGAAGCCAACAGCTGCTACAATGCCTGAGTCTTGAGTTCAGGCCCTTTGTACTAGAGCCCTTTGTACGGAGGCCCTCTGTTGCCTGCATGATCAACCAGCACTAACCGGACTGTATGTGTCCTCTGGATTCCTTACGGTCCATCACTCTGAGTAACAAAAGGCCATTTATTTCCTACCCCTTCATCCTGCCAACTGGAGGCAACAGCTTGGATATTCCAGGGTGTGATGCCGGTGATGCTGCTAAGCAATGCCATGTGGTACCTTGAGAGCATATGCAAGAACTGCAGGCCCCAAGAGAGCCAAGTAAACTCAAGACAAGATGGTGACACACCCTGTCTCTGCTAGTTTGGTCTAGCAATGTGTGGGACACCACCTGAGAAAGGGGTTAAGGTTTCAGATGAAAAATATTTAGTGACATACAATTGACTTAGCTTTTCCTGGCTATCTGTAGGCCCTGGCTGTCCTGTAAGCTGTGCGTTCAGATGATGATTAATGCTTGAATCAAGGTGACTGTGCAAAGAGAAATGACCTAAAATCTACCCAACATGAATGTGTGCAGGCATGTTTGGTTCTATAACTTAGCAATGGCATTTACAAAGAAACTGTAGATTACCATGACCTCAAGAAAAAGCGGATGGTGTAGCTTCCCACTGCCTACAAATCACAGGATGCTTGAAAATGGTAAAAGCTTCTTGTAAGTTCTCAAAATGAGACACAAAGTAAGGGTAACTTTTTGTCACAGTTAGCTGGTTAGATAAGTGGAATTGCTAAGTTCACTTCATTTTATTAGGAAACTTCCTCTGAATTAAATTTGTGATAGGCAAAGTAGGAAAAAGCAGAATGATAGGATGGTAAACTTGGATTATTTGCCCAAACTGATGTAGACATTTGTGAAGGAAGCAGAATGCAAGGTACAGTGTAGGTACATTTTTACCATCTGGACAGTTTAGCCATCTGTAGACTTCTCTCTGAATCAAAGCAACTAGAAACGGAAGCAAAATTCGATACACCTGGTGGCCTACACCTGTAATCCCAACACTTATGAGGTAGGAGCAGGGGGATGAAGAAGTCAAGGCGAGTCAGGGCTACAGAGCACATTCCAAGTCAGTGCTGGCTGTCTAATGGGAAAATGCTTTGCAACACAACAAAACGAGTGATAAAAGAAAACAAGAAGCCAGAAGCAGACTCTGATCCCTCATAAAGGAACAAGTTCTTCTGAGCTACTGGGAGCTCAGGGACTCTGGGAGACTGACAGTGGGGAACCTGAATAGGCCCAAACTAGGCCCTCTGAAAGTGGGTGACAGTGGTGTGGCAGTCTATAGGACCACTGGCCATGGAACCAGGATTTATACCTAGTGCTTGAACTGAATTTTT
>NC_022009.1:26983215-27009324 GCF_000317375.1 Microtus ochrogaster | reverse complement strand
TTGTCTTTTTTTTTAACCTTCCTCCCTTGGTCTTCCTTTCTGCTCTTTCTACACTGTGGTGTCATCAGAAGTCCTGGACTCATCTTACCCATTTCTTCTATTGTATTAGAATCCGCCATTTCTTTCATGGATTAGAACCACGGCCTTTTACCCTTGATTTTAAGTTGCCAAGAGGCATGTTATCTTGTCCCAATGCTCGTCTTCTCTTCTCTACTCCTTTGCAACTAGATCTGTCTGACCAACTTCCAGATTGACCGATTTAATCCTGTGGGCCTCACGTTTCTCCCCTGTTGAATGACCTTCTGTTGTTTCTGTCCTCTGGCTTCATAACCAGGGTGGTGTCTCTGTAACTTCTAGTGTCCAAACTTAACAAATATTTTGGATTTTATCTTCTATGAAATGTTAACATCACTACTTGTGTTGGATATGTTCTCCTTTAGGCTGTGACCTTGAAACTTCCACATCAAAAATACTCATGTGGATTTTCGTGATGGAAAGTTCTCTTTGTCATATTCAGAGATGACTTAAATACATATGGCTGGGCATACTGAGAAATCTCAAAGGATCTTTAATGTTACAAATACATAAAACATAAATAAGGATCACAAAAAATAAAGGAAAGCCTAAAAGGAGCATATGCTATAAGTAGACATAGCAGCATGGTGTCACAGCAGAAAAAGCCACGAACTCTAGAGCGAGACTACCTGAGTTCAAACTTCAGACCTCAGTGTGAGCAACTTTTCTGTGCCTTATTTCCTATCAATACCATCAAGACATTAATAACACCCACTTAAAATAATATGATTGTCAGCTACATAAATAGAAGCTACATGTTCAATGGGGTCCTTGGGAGGAAATAGATATTGTGTGAATATTGATTGGTTTTAGGTGAAATACTGGGTAACTGAGTAATGAGATCAACTAAGCTTAACAGACAAAGCTAATGATTCACAATGTAAGTTTTGGCTTTTCTTTGTGGTCTGGCACGTATGCTGTCTGCAGCATGAATGGACTGTTACTAAACAGAAGACATGATGATAAAGAGGAATCACAACTAGGATCCTTTGATTTCTCTCCACAAGAGAAACGATAGCCATTGTAAAAGAATCATCATGTGTGGTCACTGCAGGAGATGAACATTGTCCTGAAAAAAAGCACAGCATTTGACTGCCATAAAGGATAAGCTTCTGCAAGGAAAAGACTAGGAGATCAATTAGATCTTCCGAAGGAATTCAGTGATAAGCCCTGACTCGGTATTATCCTGAAACATGGAGGTAACTTGATGACATCACTGTGCCATCGTTTTGGAAGGCCTCTGAATCAATAAAACCAGAAGCTAGCAGATAGAAAATGATGAACTATTTCTCAAATGTCAGCCCAGTAGTGAGTAGTTGTCTTAACATAATTGAAAAGTTAACATAAGGATATTCAGAACTTACATGCTCATCTCAAGAACTCAGAACGGTTCCATGAATAAAATACACAAGGACAAAAATTATTAATTTAAAAAAGCAATTTTTTTTCAGAATAGGACCTGTCCAAATATAGAAGGGGCTTCACTGACTAAACAGAAGTTTTAAAAGCAGTGATTCTGAGAATTAGCCTCTTATTCCTGGCCCATCTCTTCTTTTCCATACTTTATCTATGACCTGGTTCTTGAAAGGTGACAGTACACACAAACTTCCTTCTCCAATCATTGAATTTCTTCCCAAAATACTCTACATCCATGATAGACCCTGCACTATAAAGTACACACTAAGTCTATCTGTTCTTGCAAAAATCTCTGCCTTTTTCTGCTTTCACGTCACCTTCCTTCTGATATATTGAATGATATTTATCTTCTTCTTCTGCTTTATTTTCTTCTTTGAATATGCAAATTTTAAAAGGACTATTGGAGTGGGTGGAGAAGCTTCAGGTACTGAACTTTCCAGTGGGCATCCAGGAATGCTTAGCCCTTGAATTGTTTGTTGTACTCCAAAGCTATTCAGCATAGCTGGACTCTTCAACCCTATACTTTATTATTCAAAGACTAACAATAAATTCTATCTTCAAATTTCTTTGCCACATGCCTAAGATACTGACTTGGGTTATAAATCAATTCCATAATTTCTCTTTAAGGCAGAGCTGTACAATCTAAAAGAAGTAACAGCCTGCCTGCTTTTAGTAAGTTATCTTTAAAAAAAAAAACATTAACAGATGGAAGCAGAGAAAGGCAATAAGTTTGATTGTGGTGAATACATTTAAACAAGTACTAAAGTATATATTTGACAATAACGATAACAGAAATAATATTAATATTGTTATATATGTCCACTGAAGAAGGGGATTGAATTTCTGCTAATGCTATGGCACTTGATATCCTGTGAATTTTAAGTGATTACCCACACACAAAAAAAAAGAACCAGGTGTCCCTCTTTGTCTATTCTACATTGTGAGAAAGAATAAAGAGAGAAAATTGTCCCCGGAGTGACATTTTCTTATGCAAACTAATGTAAATCATACATCTCTGTGTTGAAAGCTTGTCTGACAAGCATTTCCAAAGCACAAAACAAATCTCAGAACAGGTTAACTTGCACTGGGCTGATATTAGCAAAGGACTTTTAGTACTTCAAAGAAGGCAGAAAAATAATTTCCCTGCTGGGGGAAAAAAGTACCCAAATACCATGGTGCATTAAGGGATTAACAGTAGTTTCGCACACTGTCCTCTTCACAACCAGGGACAATCTTTTAATCTAATCTAAATGGTAATTTAATTTTAAGGAAAGTAGAAAAAGTGAGAGGTTGCCCTGGGTGTAAGAAGAAGGACCAAGGTAGTCAGGTTTGAAGAATATCTATCCAACTGAAAAATATCTCTATATATCTAGAAAACCTAGCTAACATGACTACATTTGACTATTATAGATAATTATCTATACACAATTTTAAGTATACATTATACTTTAAAATGAGCCGCACAAACACAATACCTTAAATAAGAGCAGAAATGCATATACACACTGTATATGCATTTAATTGACCTTAAATTTTATCAATAGACCAAAGTCCATACTGATTTAAAGTATTCATCTCTCTATATCATATCTCCACCCTTTTTAAAGAAAAAGATTGACTGTGACCATTTGACCACTTATAATCAATCCTTTTTAAATGAAAAAAATAAAAACAATTATTTTGGGAATTTGAAATTGTTGTCTTCAAATTGCTTCCTGCTGTTTATTGGGTGTAGTATTTTTAGGGTTCACAGAGACTTTTCGTGGGTGGGTGGGTCTTGTTCTATCAAGCCACATTAGCCTGGAAGAAACCAGAGGTTCTCATCTTCTATAGAAACAAAAACAGAGCTTCTTTTCCAAAGTAACATATCCTTAGACTCAAATTTTGAAGTCAAGGTACCTTTAAAATATCTATGCTGGTTTAGCTTGGCAGCCTGTACAATGAAATGTCTCTCTGTACTTAGTTCATTCACAGTCAAAATATTCAAAGAAAGCACAATAATATATATAATCAAGACCCTCTGTTTATATTCCATCTTTATATGGTTTTTAAACTCTATTACCTTTTAATATTTATTTTAATATCTTCACTCCTTTAATATATTTCTGTCTATACTCTTATCTATATTCCTTTTCTTCTCTCTTTCCCAAGTCTGTGTACATTTTTTTAAAACACATTGTGACTCATTTAGAGGTTTGTTTGTTTTTTTTTATCAGAATCTGTCTTTATTACATATCTGTAATTATTTTCTGACCAAGAACATTGGGTGGTTTTTTTTGTTTGTTTATTCTAAATGCTAAGTGGGCATGGCTAGGAACAACTCCTTGGCCCTGCCTGTTGGTTCTGCCCCATCTAGCATGGAGGAGGTATGTCCACTGCCTCTGTGAGTCATGCTCACAGCCCCAGCTCCAGGGACACAGAGGGTCTATGTTGCCATTAAACAACTAGTAGCATTCTGTATCCAAAACCAATTTAAATGCAAGACCTCCCCAATGAGCCAGAGCTCAAGCTGCCAACAGGAACCAGAAAGATGTCTCTGAAAGAAGCCATGCAGTTTTTGCTGCTAATGCTGAGTTAGGAAGCCTTCTCTTAGCAGAGTTGCACCTCTGCTTGCCACCAGCAAACAAAGCCTATCTGAAAGAAAATGTAGCTACCAAGAAGCTGTACTTGGCTCCCAATTTGAGGGTCTAGATGCCCTCTTATTTTTTTGTGTGATTTTTTTACATCATATGTGGATCCATACCCCAGATGGTGGGTGAAACTTTGTAAGAGGAGACTACTTGTTCATTTCCCAGCTGAACAGACCTGAATAATCACACAGAAACTATATTAATTACAATACTTTATAGTGTATTCCTAGCTAGCTCTTATATCTTAAATTAACCCATTTTTATTAATCTGTGTATCTCCATGATGGTGTGGCCTACCAGTAAGGTTCCTGTGGGCATCTTTCTCCTTTGGAAGCTACATGGTGTCTCCCTGACTCTGTCTACCAACTCTCTATATTTATATTTGGATTTCCCACCTGGCTTTATTATGCAATGCCATAGGCCAAAGCAGCTTTCTTTATAAACCAATGGTAATAAAACATATTCACAGCATACAGAGGGGAATCCCACACCACTTTCTGTAGCTAGATATTACCTCTTTCCATACTGCTATTTGCATGAATGGAAGAGAAGATTGGGAAAAATTTTTGGCTTTTTGTTTTGTTATACATATATATTTTGATACAGGGTTTCTGTGTAGTTTTGGATCCTGTCCTGGAACTAGCTCTTGTAGACCATGTTGGTCTTGAACTCACAGAAGTCTGCCTGCCTCTGCCTCCTGAGTGCTAGGATTAAAGGCATGTGCCGCCACCACCCAGATGGGAAAAAATTATTGAACTCATTGTCAGAAAAGATTTATCACTTACATGACAGATTAGCAAGCATAGGAGTAAACATGGAAGACTGACACAATGGATCAGAATCTATAGTAAGCCACATAAATCCTAAGAAAAAGACCCTTTCATTCATGCTACCAACCATAGGAAGAAACACTCTCTTCAGATTCCCACAAACTAATTTTCAGCCCCATATATTATGATATCATAGGGCAGTGATTGTTGTATGCTTCATAACATTCTAGATAAGAAGTTCACTAGAAATATGTGAACCATGGGTGCAAATATAAATATGATAGGATCCATATGTAACAATATACAAAAGATTATATAAAAAATGAAATAGCTGACACCAAATACTTTGTTTATAGGACACAGAGAAGTCAGGCTGGATGTGACCTGGAAACTTCTTCCCTGTTGGTTATCTTTCATAGTTGACAGAAGATGCTAGGTTGACTTTTGTGAGGAAAATTCACCAATGGTCTTATCTAGTAGTGGACCCTGTATATTTTAATCCTGACCAGTCAGGAAAATGTCGCCACTGGTACAACAATGTCATGAATTTTATGGAGGTAACCAACCACTTTCTTCTTGAATTTGAGAGGTATTTCAGACCTGCTGTAAACCTGACCAAAACATCACAGAGTTGGGGAGGTCATAGGGCTTACAGGAAACTACAACTCTTTTGCTAAACAGACATGCTGCTGTTTAGCTTCCTAAATAATGATATTGAGATCTATTCTATGCATACATTAGTACTGCTCTCACCTTTCTTCAAAGAAGCTTCTTTTTGTAGTGGACAGTGGTTAATTCAGATAGGATAGATAGATAGATAGATAGATAGATAGATAGATAGATAGATAGATAGATAGATAGATAGAAAGATTATACAAACATAGACAGATAGATAATACATACAACATACATGATAGGTAGGTAGATGGATAGACAGATATATAGTTTATAGATAGATAGATAATAAATAGAATATAGATAGATAATACATACATAGATGATAAATATAGATAGCTAGATAACACATACATAGATTATAGGTAGGTAGATAGATGGATGACAGATAGATAGATAGATAGATAGATAGATAGATAGATAGATAGATAGATAGATGACAGGTTGATGAGATGTAGAAATATTTAGGAATTATTTGGTTGTTATTTTGAAAAGGGCATCATGTAGCAAGATTTGCCTGGAGCTCACTACTAACTAATTCTATTTCAAAATAATGCTATTTCTGCCTCTGCCTCCCCAATGCTAAGAAAACAGCTGTATGTCACTACACTCAGTGACTCACTTCAACTATGACCACAACTTACTCCACAGACCATCTGTGTTTCAAAAGATGTAGAAACAAAAGGATATGCATAAGTGTAGTGTCTCTAGAATCATAAAACAATTTTTCTTATTCCATTTCCTAACTGGTGAAAGGTAGGTCAACTCTGTTAAGATTTTCTGTGGGTTTTCATGATTCTCTGCAGCCCTCCTTCAGACTAAGAACCTCTGAAATCATGTGGTCTTGTCTGATGAGGCCACATTAAACACACTAAGACTGTTTAAAAACTTTTACACTTAGAAGAATATGTCACTTTTCAACAAAACTAGCATGAAAACACCCTAATTTGCAAAACGAAATCATTATTTTTGCATTATAAAAGAAAACTTCAAAGAGTTTCTTTAGGCAGTGTGTTGCCCTGAGACATTTAAATGATGGCAGCTCACACTTCCCCAAATGATTTATACACGGTATCTTAGAAGGGTTTCTATTGTAAAGCTAAGTGTGTCTGTACCAGTAAAGTAATTATTTGTTCTAATAGAGGTTATTACCATTTTATTATTCAGGCAAGTAGCACTAAGTAGCCTTATCATATTGAATATGAACATTTCACTTTCAAAGTCTGTAATAACCCTTTGTTAAATAAGGAACCACTGAATTGAAAGTTATTATCTCTCCTACCAGAGGTAGATTCATGCTTCATTCTGCTATGGCAGTGAATTAATCAAAAATTAATATATCCACTACTGTCTTTTAAGATTTGCTTATTTGTTTTTCTAAGAGTTAATTTAAACAATGCTGTCATTTAATAAAACACAGATACTCTCTGAAACATCTTTATCTTCCTGTTTTATAAATTGGAGAGATTTTTTTTCTTAAGGAGGTGAATAATTGCAATAGGAGTTTCTTATTTATTAAGATGATACTCAAAGCAATCAATACTCTTATGGGGAAGGTGTTCTGTCAAAATGAGATCAGGAATAATTGTACAATATAAGACTGACAGGCCCATTCTTATGCAGGAAGTATACAAGGGGAAAAAAACAACCAACTTTCATTCCTTTGATCAATCTATCTGCATGAAATTGTCAAATACTACAAATGAATAAATGAGTAACTTCTAATATTCTAAGCATGGTAGTAATTTGAAAAATACAATTAAATATTTCAAAATGGCTCCTAGGAAGGTTTCTGAATGCTCCAACACAAAGGAACAATAAATATGCAAAATGATAACTATGTCAGCTACCCTGACTTGAGCATTATACATTGTATACATGTGCTAAAATGTCACACCATACACCATAATCCTATGTCAGCTACCCTGACCCAAGCATTATACATTGTATGCATGTGATAAAATGTCCCACCGTACACCATAAATTATGTGTCATTAAAAATGTTAGTGATCTCATATGAAAAGCAGCAAAGATACTTGGGAATTAGCACAGTAGATTTTATTTTATTAACCTATTTACGATAACACTAAGATAGAGGCATAATACCAAATCAGCAAACTATAAACAAGTCATTTGGACATATTTTCATCTTAAAGTCAGAAAATTAACATGTGTGATTATTTACTGTTAAACAATAGCCAGTGTGTTGGTCAAACGCATAGTTGGTGATTTCTAAAATTCATCCCTTTATTGTCATTGTTTAATGTAGTTCCCCATCTTTCTCTCACCAGTTTGGAGCACAGTTACTGTTGGTTGACAGGGGGAACAGCTGCATCTTACTCTTGAAATTAAGTAGCTCCTTAGGATTCAGGTAAATGGTCAACTATCAGTGACACTGGCTCTCTTTTTCTTTTTCGTTTTCTTTTTGTTTCCCTTTTAAAGAACTTGAATATCTGGGAGCACTATTTTATTAGCTTAGTTGCAAAGAATGAGAAAATGAACAACTAATTTGTTAGTTGTTCTTCATCATTAATGGAAGTTGATCATATTCATTAGGACCCAGGAGGCTGGGTATTAGCCTATTTGAGTAAAATAAAAAATGTCTTGATGTTGAAAGAGGGACTTAGTTTTTGCTCTGAGGGTATGGTGAGGTTAAAGAAGTTCACTAATTAATAAAAGAATATTGAAAATTTGAGGCAAACATCAAGGAATGTACAACCAGAGGAGATTAAATGTATTATATCTCAATAGTCCAAACTGTCCTAAAGCCTCACAGTTAATGAAATACATTTTGCACTCATCATGTAAGACAAAGCAATTCATAATGTCTAATTTCATTAGAAATTTTTACTTGTTCAAGTCAGTAAGGCTTAAATGTATGTGTGTTATTGAAAAGCAGTACACTGAACCTAAACAGTAGTATGCTCAGTGATGGAAGCCATATGAAGAGACTCTTTGCCATTCCCAATGGAATGCAGAGTGCTAGAAATTAAGAACAGTGGTTGCTAGGGAAGAGGACCAATAGTGAAGGAGATCAAACTTCTGGAGGGTATTGTGAAATCTGTCCTACTACAGGCTCACATTTGTATGCACTTACCAATGTTCATTAAACAGTGTACCCTAAATCTGGTCATAACACTGCAAAATGTAAGAGAATTTTTTACAGCAGGTGATACTCTATAGCACAGAGTTGAAGGTTCACTCGCTCCAGTCTTGTGGGCCATCTTAACACACAGAGTAAAAGCTCAGGACTAGGAAGAATGAGTTCCTGTGAGTCTCATGACAGGTGGCTGTCTTGGTGACCAGGACAAGATGGTGTAAAGGCAATGCTTCATGACCACAAGATGGTAGGGAAAGAGAAAATGACTAATTGGATGCTATAGAATGCCTGAGATGATTGACTGGTTTGCAGATATGCGTGATGTACACTTTCAAACTGTCCCAGAAATGACTGGTTAAATCTTCCTGAGTGCTCATTTCTGAGATATGGAGATAGTTAAGTCAGTAAAGTGTTATTCTTCCAAGCTAATGGGCCCAAATCTAATCCTCAGAACTTAAAGCCACTCTAATTCTGAGATCTGACACACTCTTCTGGCCTCTGCAGGCACTAGGAATGTACATGACTCAAATATATACATGGAAATAAAACATTAACACACATAAAACAAAATTATCTAAGAAAAAAGTAGTCATTGGTAGAGACAGAGAAAGGTGGATTGCTGGGACTTGCTGGTCAAATAGTCATTCTAGACTACTTGATGAATTCCAGGACAGTAGGAGACAATGTCTTAATAGACAAAGTGAAGAGCATCTTAAGGTGTGACACTTGCGTTTTATCTCTGAAGTCAGTTGTGAGCACAGCTACAGAGTGGAGGGCTCTAAGGTATTTGGGTTGCATGATGCAGTTTATTCAAAATATCTAGCACTCTGTTCTTATAGAAATACAGTTAAAGCTGTACGAATGGAATTTGTGTGACATTGTGTTTTGTACACTCCATTGTGGCAGAACAAAAAGTAAGCTTCATTTATTTTGGAAAGTATGACCAGCTGCTTGTGCTTGTGCAAGCCACATGTCTATGGTCCATATTCCATTACATGCCACAAATCTGTTTTCCACTCCATAGCCAAGCAATAGCATTTGCTTAATTTTTATTACATCCTTACGCAATAATGCTATTATTATTTTACAGTACAGTTTAAGTCAGCTGAATTTTGGCGTCAGACTCATTAAGAGTCAGCAATTTGGTGCTTAATGACTTGTTAACCATGAGTAAATATACTAAAATAATAGAGTGATAAATTTAAATTGAATCGTATTCGGCTTGATTTTTGTTCAATAATGTCTTCTGTCGCAAGAGAAAGTGCTACTTAAAAAGCAATTTTTGATAAAATATATTCTAAATCGCCTGTACGCTCTTCTCACTTGCTATCCATCTCTTCTACTTGACTCCTTTTTGTAACTATGCTGTTCTCCATCATCTCTTAAATATTTGATATTTTGAACATTTCCAGTTATATATCTAAAAGAAATAATATCTTGCTGAGCAAGGGTCATGAACTCCAGGTCAGTCTCAAAAAAAAAAAAAATGGAGACAATGTCTCAAGGCCTATATAAATGAAATGAATTGAAAGGTTTTTTATATATAAAAGATTTTTTTATATATAAACAAAGAAACAAAGAAAGCCTCACAAAGGTACCTATAAAAATTTGAAAGGCTTTAGTGAGAAAGTAAACAAATTAAAACCCAAACCAATATTTGATCATAATGAATTTATGAGTTGTCAATGTAGGGCCAGAGTCTTCCTTTGAATCCATTTCTTAGCCCTCTTAAATTATGGTCAATTTTGATGCTTCGTAATCAACAGTTAATCTCTCTGTGCTCTTCTGAATCAGGCTGTCAACTTTAGTGACATAAATAAGTTCTATTACTTTAAATCCCACAGAGCCTCAGGAACAATTGAAGGGCAAGCCAGAGTTTAATCTACCATACTGCCTGTCAATGAAGACTGTCAATTGGATTCAAATAGCAAATATTGCTGAAAAGGAACCTAGAGGATATGGCCTGCTGTGTTTTGTATTCACAAGCAGAGGTTAAGGTGACAATGACATGAAATACTATCTTCCAACCCAAAAGGGAAGCAAAGCTGAGGTGAGACTCACCAAGTCAGTGTCAAGCAAGCAAGTCTAAATTTCCCATAAGACATTTACATGCCTGTACCATAAAGTTGGTAATGAGTAAAACCCCTATTCATGCATAAGATACTATTAAAGAAAGCCATTTCTATCCCAGAATGGAACCAACCAACCAACCAACCAGACAAACAGAAAAAGGAAAAGAACCAAGTGTGGAAATTTCTCAGAACTGATGTCTCACAGTTAGTTGTATTATACGCAAGATAGCTTCTTCTGGCAGAGCAGTTCTCAACTGGTGGGATGTGAGCCCTTTGGGGAGTTCAAAGGGGTCAAACATCAGATATTTACATTACGATTCATAACGACAGCAAAATTACAATAAAAAGTAGCAATAAAAATAATTTTATAGTTGGAGTGATCACACCATGAGGAACTGTATTAAAGGGCTGCAGCATTTGGAAGATTGAGAACCACTGATCTAGTATCTTTTCCTCCTTCTAGCTCTCTGACTTTTCTGGAAATACATTCAAGGTTGAATGTCTATTTCATACTAGGAAAAAATGTGTATTAAGGGAAATTGCCATTAGCTTTGCCACATTGCTACCCTGGTGTTAAAATGATGCAGATGAGGATAGGTGTTGACAGCATTTGAAGGAGTTGTCCAGCAAAGATGCATTATGGCAGTGCTACAAAGACCTGCTAGACAGAAGCGTGTGGCAAATATGACAAAGATCTGGTAGCAAAAATGAATATGAGCATTCTCCAAGGAGAAATCAAAAAGAAAGATACTAATACTGGTAAAATTACCTTATGGAATGATTCACTCTGTTTTAATGTTTTAAAAAGAGCAATGAGTTATATTTTCATAGTACCATTCATGCAGAAGAAATGAAGACATTCTGAATGAATCTTAGTGAGTTTTGCTGCCAATGAAGGGGCATTCGTTTCTGTAGACAGGGAGGGGAAACTTTAGTCTTGGTACAGAGCCAGTAAAATGGCTCAGTCAGCCAAGGCACTTGCTGCCAAGCCTCAGGACCTGAGTTCAATCCCTAATCTCATTGACTGACCTTCACATGAGTGCACCTGGTGCCCCTTCCAAACACAAAGTAAATGTAAATTTTAAAATTGATAGATGATAGATGATAGATAGATAGATAGATAGATAGATAGATAGATAGATAGATAGATAGATAGATAGATAGGTCTGGTGCAACTATTCCATGAGGAAAAATAGAAAAGCCACGGAGAAAAGAAAACAGTACTGAAATTATGATCCACATGACTGCAGATGCTGACAAGGTTGGGACTTGCTGGCGTCCCGGTACCATCAGGTTTGCCCTGATGCAGTACTCACAGTGACTACTGGAGTTGACAGTTACTACTGTTAGGCCAATCAACTGGATGACTAGTTTATGTTTATTAATGAGGAGTGAAGCAGCAGAGTTGTAGGAATGTTTGTGAAGAGCTAGTGCTGGTGCTAACAAACGCCACAACGCAGAATTCACCACAAGAGTCTAGAATGAAAATGATTTTAGTAGTATTGAAACTTCAAGAACCTACACCAGTTGTGGCAGGGCCTAGGCTCAAGTGTACACAGAGATTCAAGAACTAGTAAAGTAGAATTTGTTGGCATTGTATTTCAGTCTATAATGTGTTCTACTTGCCTTCTGTACCATGCCCAAGCACTGAGAAATACGAAGTAAATTAAAAAGAAGGGGTTAAGGAAGGTATGAGGAAGGACATGTAGAAAAAAAATTAGAACAAATTTGTTAGAAAAGGAAAATCCATACTGATGCACATTTTGTCTGAAAAATGGTTTCCTGTATCCATGCCCACAAACACTATGAATAACAAGACCACACAGAAGCAGCAAGTAGAACAGAGGCCATTAGAGAAAAGACAGAAGCTGGAGAAGTACTACAATGAAAAGGCAGACAATAAAAATCAGAAAACAGATAGGGAAAGCAGTACTAACCCTGCTTAGCACAACAGGGAAGCTACAGTCTATAAACATTCCAAGATACCTAGAGGAGAAGGTGTTTACAGGGACCAACCACAGAGGAGTGAGCATATTTTAAGAGACAGAAATGCTAATTTCTCTGATTTTATTATTGCATATTGAATGTGTGCACCAGACTAAAACATTCCATAAATTTTATATCAAGTCAATGCACAAAATTTAAATTTCACAAGATTATCACACATGAAAAATCTCATCTTTCTTTGTTTACATTGTTTTGTTGCTTTCGAGTTATGTGACATTTGTTCAAACAAATACTTTAAAATATTCCATGCCCTAGCTCACATTGTACATCGATTTAGAATCCTAATTATGATTGACTATAACTAACAATGCCATGAGTTCAGCCCATATGTCTCCGAAGGTCTGGGAAAAGGAGAAATGAAAAGTCAATCTCTCTCTTGCTATGATCTGATTAGCAGGGAGGCAGGCGGGCTGTGTGTATGTGAAGGAGTTCCACATACTAAGTGAGAATCTTGGTCTGTGTGCCATAAAACCCAAAATGCATACCAAGCTATGTCAATGGGAAGTCAGCAGTGAGTGCGTGCTAATCAAGAAGTCAGTAATGGATTCCCAGCTACAAACATCATGTCTTTAACGATAGACTACTGAAAAGGAACTCGCGGTTTGGGTCATGTTTAGGTTTTAATAACAAATGACTATATATGATGAAAAGGAACATTATGTTCCATTCTTTTCTACATATTTAGAGTTAGCCTTTTACCATTCTCACTTTTGAAGGCTATGCTACTGTCTTTGAAAAAAGAATGGCATATCCTTGGATATGACTTCCCCAGAGGTCTGGCAGACCAGGTAAGAATGGGATTTGTTCTGATTTGATTGTTCTACAGTTCTTTCTCTTTAATTAAATAGATCCTAATGCTGTAAGGACAAATCACTTTACTACAATTAACATCCTTGGGCAGTTGCTAACATAAAAGAGGTCATTTGTCATGTGAATCTGATACATGAACTAGACGCATCCATTAAGACTTAGACTTTCTAGTCTCTGAAAGGATTTGGTCTGCCTGCTAGACATGAAGGAAACTCTCCCATTAAAGCCAAAAGGGCTAAACTACTTCACTTATTTTAATCTCTAGTATAAGCCAATTATCCCAACCACATGACTTTCACTATTGCTCAAAGTCTTTTGAGAAGATAAAGCAAGGGTTATTTATGTTTTTAAGATAGTGTATCACTTGCTAGTCCTGACTCTCCTAGAAATAGCTACATAGATCAGACTGGCCTTGAACTTATGCCAATTCTCCTGATTCTGTCTCCCCAGTGTTAGGATTATAGGTGTAGATCAACAAGCAAGCTTTGGAAAGTGAGTTTATGCATTCATTCATTCATTCATTCACCAACTACACAGAGGACTTTGCTTCTCCCTCTCTCCTGTTCACTCAGCCCTCTGTTGAATCCTTTGTTCACAGGAGAAATTCACTGCTTGCTCTGCTGCTCACAACCCCAAGGAGAAAAGCGACTGTTTCTCCAGCTGGTATAGGCTCTTCCATTATTACTCCATGCCAAGCTGGCATCTTCAGATGCTGAGCAGAGCAGGTAGACTTGGAAAGTATGGGTAGCATGGTAAGGTTGTAAAAAGGCATTTTCTTCCCAGTTTACACCAAACACTGATACTTAGGCGGTCTAGGTTTGCAATTTTCTATCTCGTGTATTACTACTGTTCTGATTCTCTTCTGTCTAGTTTCCTTCTCCATTTTTCTCCATGTAGATCCCCCAAATTCTCCTCAGCTATGAGAAATAAAAGTAACTATGTCTATGGCTTCACACAAATAAACCCCAGTGCGTATAGTATTTTATTCATTTGTATGCTAACGTGGCTTGTGTATGTGTGCCATGACTATGCATACACATAGCATAGTGCTCATTGGGAAGTCAAAAGACAATTTGCGAGTTAGTTCTCTCCTTCCACCACATGGTTCCTGGTGATTGAAACCAGGTCATTAGGGATAAGGTCAAGTAAGATAAAGCTGAAGGAAAGCTTTTGCCTTTACTCACTGAGCCATCTCCCTCTCCCTGTTCATTGTTTCATTCGAATCACAAACTTAATTTCTCCAAGAGTCTTGGAAGAGTGCATTGAGTACTGAATTGCCATAGAGTGCTCTTTCTTCAGATCATGGTTTAATTTGTCACACATTACTTTGGCTGAGAATCCTAAAGGATGATTAGAAAGTTATAGCTGGAAGTTTGTCTTCAGTTAAGTTCTCCACACACTGCTGTTTGTCACCCAAGCCATTAGGAGAAGTAGTAGCAGTAATAGTAGGAAGATGATGATAGCAATGGTGGCAATAATAAATAATTAAGGTGAGTATGGCGGCACACAACTGCAGTCTCAGGCTTCTGAGCCTAGGCCAGATGACCAGGAGTTTATGGCTGTCCTTGGCCTCATAGAGAGTTTTCAAAAGGCTAGGTGGCATTGCCTCCTTCTCAAAACAACAATACATGAGTAAATTAATAATTAAAATGTCCAGGAAAACAAAACTCATTTATGGCTATTTTCCAAGCTGTCAACTGAGAGTCTTTGGTGAGTTCCTAAAGTTGGAACATGTACTATATAGAACTCATGGTATATAGAACTCCACAGATGCAATCAGATTAATCCTCTTAACTAAATGTCACTCCTACTGCATATCAGCAGACTGCAGTGATTTTAGAATTGTCTTTAATAGCTGTATAGTCATTTCTAGAGTGTCCACCGTGAGCAACAAATTGAAGAGTGGAGACAGAGATAGATAGATAGATAGATAGATAGATAGATAGATAGATAGATAGATAGATAGATAGATGATAGATAGATAGATAGAGAGTCATTCAATCTAGACACTGTGTTGTTCACATAGATGTTCTCTTCTTTCTCTGTCAGTCAAGCCATATCTTTCTTGATTTAATAATACATATATGGGCCAATAAGAATATATTAGAAAATGTGGTTAGTAAAAGGAGGGATGTGCTTAAACAGAAATAAAAAAGCAGCAAAAAACTGTCAAATAAAATTTACTAAAAAAGCCTACTTCAATTTAAAAGAAAAGGTAATAAAGCATACCCTCCTAATAGCAATTTCAAGGCATTACAAACTCCTTAGCATTTCTGTATCCAAACTTTGTACTCAGGGCTTGACTTCTATCCTTTTAGTCTACCCTAGACATCTTGGGAGGCAGATACTAACTACTTTTTTTCATGTGTTTTGTTTCTGAGTTAGCATCTTGGGCTGTACTCAGATTGACCTAGAACTCACTGTGTAACTAACACAGGTTGGCTTGAAATTGGCAATAATCCTCCTATCTCAGCCTTTTGATTTCTGGAATTATAATGAGTACACTGGCTTCTCACTGTTGCATGCTGAGGAAATCAAGAGACCACCTGCAACAACCTTTCCTTTATTTCTCTAGTCTTCATTTGAAGTCACTTGGGAATTTAGAGAAGAATTAGTCTCTTTCTGGACGCTGCATTGAGATCAATGTCTTAGTGGAATACAACATAGGTTTCCAAGTTTACGTGATTTTTGTGTAGAATCTTGAGTTGGGATGAGGTGAGAAAGTACACATGTTCTACACTTGCCTTCAAGCAGCACTTGCTTCTACAGTGGTATTTACTATTTAGACTCATCTTATCTGGATTTTTTATTCCTAGTTTTGAGGATAACAAGGACTACTAACAGGGTGGTTTCCCTTTCCAAATCCCTGGCAGGCAGGAACCCAGAAAATGTGCTGAAATTCTGGAGAACTCTGAAGCTCCTCAGTATCCATAGGCCTATTACCATGCACTTACTCATCTGCTCATTTCTATTTATTCCTCCAGTAACTAGTATTACCATTAATTTAGAGAGATCAAAGCAAGCATATTTGTAGACCTAGAAACTCGGAAAGGAACTATGCACTAAGGCTGTCATCAGAGGTCAAACATTTTTTCAAATCTGGATTTAATAACTATCAACGTACCCTAGTTAACGCCCCTTGAATTTCTAGTACTTTACATGTTAAAATAGGAATATAATGTCTTTTGTACAGTACCATAGGGATTTATTAGACTGAGAAAAAAATTTTATGGTCCAGAAATGGAGTCATGTGAGGAGATTTCTGAGTGAGAAGAGTCCAGGAAACTAAGATAAGAGTCATGTGACCTCCATCTATTTAAAAACATAAACTTGTTCTTGGATTATGCTTTAGTGCCCCTCCTAGGTGCAGCAGATTGGAGTAAATTTATTTCAGATTATTCACGACAACTGGCTATCGTTATTTGTTTATAAGCCTCTACAGAAAATTGTTTTGCCACTTGCAGCTTGTCTGCCACATGTGTTTGCTTTTGCACACATATACACTTTACTCATGTGTGGCCTCTTAACCCTCAGAATAAAAATTGTCTGACACTCTAAATAAAGTTGACTATTGCCTGAGACTTTTGTCTACCTCATTTATGGACTCCATTCTCCCAGGCCTCACTGCCTCTATAGCAGTAAACAGTAGACATTCTACAGCAGTAAACACACAAGCTCCAAAATACATAC
Source organism: Microtus ochrogaster (assembly GCF_000317375.1). Taxonomy (NCBI): domain Eukaryota; kingdom Metazoa; phylum Chordata; class Mammalia; order Rodentia; family Cricetidae; genus Microtus; species Microtus ochrogaster. The sequence continues at coordinate 26,992,079 of NC_022009.1, read as the reverse complement.
ATATAGACCTGTGGCATGGTGATTTAAAAGGAGAGAAAAATTCTTTAGTGATTAGGAAAACACATTCAAAATGCTAAACAAACAGCTGCTTACTGTGATGAGAAGGTCAGTCTTTAAAGGGTTTGGAATTTAGCATGAAAGAAGCAATATTTTGCAGTTGGAGGAAATACGATTAAATTGTGCTTTGGGGGGATATAATTATGAAAACTGGGAGAAAGAAGGATGATGTGCAAGTAGACACAGAGATGAGCATAAACAGAAGTCAGAATTTACAGTTCTGGATCTAATACAAACTAATGACTTAGGAAATTTTAAATAGTTAATAATTACCTTTTTTTGAAGAAATAGCAAAGCTGGAGACCAGTGAATGAACTCAGTGGCTGGCAGAGGATAGGCTGCAGGTCAAGAGAGTGGTGAGAGCATCAATGGGGGGTAGCCATGGAGAAACCGCCCAGATTTAGAGCAGTAGGCACAAGGGTCTTTCTTCACTTAAAGATGGGGAATTTGCTTCTGATAATAGCCTTGTCCTGGAGTTGAGCTGGATCTGTATTTGTCCCGCAAAGAAAAGAAGTCAACAGGGATCCTTTGGCTCTTGCTAAAAGGCCCTACTTAACATGAAGGTAGGAAGAGAAGACTCCAGATTCCATTCATCCTGCTTATCTTACTGCAGGATGAAAAGAGCATATTACACCTGGATGAAAAGAACCAAGTTCTTGCAGACTTGAAAATAAGGCTCATTTATTTGTTGTTATCCAAAAAAAAAGTTGTCAGAAAGGATTAAGCCTAATGTCCTTGCATTGCCCATAACCCTCCCCACTTCCACTTCATCTCTGCTTCTTTATGTTCATCCTTACAATGGCTGAGAACAATTTCTTGTCTTGTTTCCACTTTGATCAGCTTCAGAAGACTGTTTTTAAGGCCAAAATAAAATAACAAAAGCATAACATACCCTGAGTAACTGAGATTCAAGGAAAGACACTCAGGAAAGTTCTTACATACAACCCACGCAGATAAAATGGACCACACTATTTATAGCTGCCTGCCCATTTCTAATAATCCTCCACTTAATTAGGGTTGTAAATAGTACAAGTGAATCCTGTAGGACTGCTTGAGCAATTCCAGCTCCTTCTCAGAATATATCCCACCTAAGGCTAGGAAAGAATATCATGGTAAATCCCATAGCTCACAAAAATCACTGAGTTATGGGAAAGCCAGAATCTTTTGTGCTATGGAGAAGAGATAAATGAGTTTAAAGTGACAGAGTTTAATTCTGTTCTTTCACACACACAAGCACACATACACACACACACACACACACACACACACACACACATTGTGATTGGTCAAGGCTTTAAATATGTACAGCAATCATTGCTGAGTTTTATATTCTAAGAGTAAGTTGCAAATTGACATATTCTATCACTTATCATATAACAACCATTATATTTTACATGGAATGGAATTCAAATAAATTCTAGCTGCATTATCAGCCCCTAACAACCAAAGTCAGCTTTGTATTAGTCATCCACTGCCCCAGGTTAGCCTTCCGTTAACTTTGCAACATCCAAGGCTAGCTTTATATATTTCCTTGAAAAGGCATATAATGTTTCACACTAATTAGCATTTGATTCCTATTCAGAATGCTTGTTTCCAACACCATGGGAAAAAATATATATATTTGTTTATTCAAACAATATCCTTGAAATATGGGGTGAGACTGGTGACAATAAAGACTAAGAAAGAAAACAAGATTCTGCAGCTTAGGTCTTAAGTTTCCCCAAAAGGTTCATGTGACAAACGTTTGTTTACTAGTGGGTGGAACCTTTAGGGACAGCGATTTCTTATGATGTCTTAAGATGATTGGGTGTTACTGTGACCAAAATACTAGACAGAAACAAGAGAGTATGATTTATTTGTTTGTTTATTGACCAGTAGTTCCAGCCTATCCAGGCAGAGAAAGCCAAAAGAGCAGCCCAGTTTACAACAGTGAGACTATGTGGAAAATGTTGTTCATATCATATGAGACTAAGAAGCAGAGAAACCAGGAAGAGGGGCTAGGATAATCTTTCATGGTTGACTTCATGAATAACCTAGTTCTGTCGGCCCAACCCTACTTCCAAAGGAGCCAACAATCTCCCAGAGACACAGCACTAGCTGAGGAGCAAGTGTTCAACATGAGCCTCTTGTGGATATTCTAGATTCAACCACAGTGGAGTCTGAATGAACTTCAAAGCTCATAGTAGGAAGCCAGGACCTTTTTCTCCTACTCAGTTTTGCCCTACAAAGTACATGAGGTGCTGTATTGTCATAGGCACAGAAACAATGTGACCAAAGGACCAAGTGGTGGTTTGAATGAGTATGCTCCCCCACATAGGCTCATGTATTTGAAGGATTGGTTCCCCAGTTGGAACTCTTTAGGAAGGGTTATGAGGTGTGCCTTTGTTGGAGAAGGTGTGTCACTGGGCTGTGGAGTTTCAAAAGCCCATACCTGATGAGAGATCTTTCTCCTTATGCTTTGTACCTGCAGATCAGGATGTAAGTTCTCAGCTATTGCTCCAGAGGCAGCAAAGTCTGCCTGCCTGTCACTGTGCTTCCTGCTGTGATGATAATAAACTAACCCTCTGAAACTGTAAGCCAGACCCCAATTAAATGCTTTATTCTATAAGCTGCATTGAACATGGTGCCACTTCACAGCCATAGAGCAGGAACTAAGACAGGCAATGTGCTACAACTTCAAAAACTGTGATAGCCAAATCAAATATTTCTCTTTCTAGGTGATTTCAGGTGTTTGTTATAGTGACAGAATACTAACACACATGATCAGTCTCTGAGGCTGCTGTGAATATTCAACTATTTTCTATTTCATTTACTCAGTGAAACTGGGCAAAAGAATTTTACAATGCTTTTATTTGGTAAGTTTAAATTTTAGGTCATTTAAAATATGTTTCTCTCAAAGGTGAGAACATTAAAATTAAAATGTATTCAACTTTGGAAGTTTCTAAAACTTCGTTAAAAATAGAAATATAGTGAATTTTTGAATTATTAAACGATGGTTACTGAAAGCTACTTTGTCCTAGGAAGTAACGCATTGGAGGAAGAAATTCTTAAGTGGCTAACCAAGTGTCATCCCCTAGGCGTGCAACTGCACACAGACAATTGACCTAAGTTGACTTGTGGGCTTATTTCCCATAGACACACTCATTATGACTAGGTTGTCCCAAGCTACCTGTCATTCTTCCTTGCCTCAAAATGGGATGGAAACAGATTTCCTCTTTTTCTCATTTGGTAAGATATTTGGGGAAAAAAACCTAAAGATAAAACACATTTTATGACATACCCAGAACCAGGTAAATGCACGTCGTACACATGCATACACACACATACACACACAACACACACACACACACACACGCACGCACACACGCAACATGAATTATCTGCTACCAAAAGCATTCCTATTCACTTACTCTCTGTCATGGTGTGCATGTACAAACATTACTGTGTACCTGACTTTGCATCTGAAGACACAGAGAAAAATAACGTGGGATCTCTGCATTCACAGAGATGAGTTAACGAATTAGAATAAAATGCACATACACACCCACAAATATACAAAATAAAATTATGCTAGTCCCCTTTATCCATGGGTCTACTTTACAGGACCCCCAGTGTATAGCTGAAACCTCAGATATTAGCAAACCTGACATATGCTACATCTTTGCTTCCTACATTTCCTAAAGCATTACTGAAAAGCACTAGAGTTCATCTTCCTTTCCTTGTTTTACTTCTGTTCTTCCTTGACACCATTGCTCCTCCTGGGCTTTAGGACCATAACTGAATAAATATGAGATGAATGCTTAAACAATGATATTACACCAGTTCATCTGATAGACTGAGATGGAGAATTAGGGACCGAAAGTCAGGTAGCATACATACCACACATGTGAATTTATTAAAAATTTAAATATATTTTACCAATTGTACTAGAGACTACCAATAGATGCCTGTAAGTAAGATATTATTATTTGTTGTGCCATGGAGGGCACAACAAAATCCAATGGCTTTTATTGTACTGGGGAAACTGATGTTAGCTTGGGGAGAACCATCCATACTGTTAGATATAAGGAAAGTCTGATGTTACTGAATATTTTTTTTAACATTTCAAAATTCTATCATATTTCTGAAAAACTTCATGATCATGTAAGAGACACAGTGGAACTTTGTCTTCATTTTTTGAGCCTGGGGAAACAGTAGAGAAAAGCTATAGCATGGGGTCAGGAGAAATCTGTGATGAGTTAGAATCAGATCCTGAGAGGCCAGCAAAACAAAGCCTGAACAGGACATCACAGTGGGCCAGAGGGTTGCCATCTACCCATTGTAATTACCTCCTGGGGGCGAAAGTGTGTGTGTGTGGGGGGGGGAGGGAGAGAGAAAGAGGGAGAAAGAGACAGAGAGGGAGGGAGAGAGGGAGAAAGAGAAAAGGAGAAAGAGAGAGACAGAGAGGGAGAGAGAGAGACAGAGACAGAGAGACAGAGAGGGAGGGGAGAGAGAAAAAGGGAGAGAGAGGGAGGGAGGGAGAGAGAGAGAGAGAGTTTGCATTCACATGAGCTTGACAGTAAGTGTACCTATAGGAAAGAAGGACGTCTGGTATTTTTCCCTATGGCTCTTCACCTTGCCCCTTGAGGAAAGTTCTCTCAGTCAACAAGAAGCTTGCTGTTCCGGCTAAGATGGCAAGCTAGTACTCCCAGAATCTTTGCATCTCTGTCTCCCAAAGCTGGAGTTATGGGCATCATCAACCATGCCCAGCATTTATAACGTTGCTAGGAATCTGAAATCAGTCACTGAGCCATCTCCTCAGCCGCAAGATTTTCCTTTTTTAGAGAAACCTGTATTATGACATGTGTGACCTAAATAGATGAGCCTCCTCCAACAGTCACATTGAGAGGCTATGGCTTCCTGCCTGTTAATTCCTCTACTGTTCTGATAGCTGTCTTTCCATGTGGACATAAGAAAGTAAATAAAGGAAGGAAGACTACCCAGGAGAGCTTTTGACCTTAGCCCATTTCCCCTAAATATATATTTACGCACCACTTGCAGACACTGGTGGAAGAGAGCCTGTGTGAATAATGTCCTTGGAGCCTTTGGGAAAATGCATTTTTAATTTATTTCTGCTTCTCTCCTTACCTAGATCAAATAAGTGGATAATGCCAGAGAGACAGGAAACATCCCAATTGCCTCCCAGAGAAGCAATTACATATTCTTTTGCTCTCCCCTTGAAATCAGGACAGATAAGAATACTATGTTGGCAGCACCTGCTGTTGTTGGTTTCTGGTCTTTTCTGTCTTTCTTCTTCCCAGAATGAAAGCCAAGGAAGTTTAAAAAAAAATCACATAACATGGCCAACGGATCAATTTTATAGCAGACTCCTGCAGCAGACGGACTATCCTGTCTGAATCGCATGGTCCCAGTTGGATTATAAATGCATGATTGACTGAAAGTACTTAGAAATGAATATGAAAAGCGGGAACAGGCCTCCCACTTCCTGAAGGAAAATAAGAGATATAAGCCTTAGATATAAACATGCAAACACTTAGGCAGTCATTGCACTGAGGAGCGTACAGACGGAAATTGGGAATTGAAAGCCATTCTTGACGTGGAATGAGAGACTAGCACAAGGAGACATTCTGCTATAGATAGAAAAAGGGAAGGCCAGAACTCAGCAAAACTGGTACCCAGATAAAGCAAGCGCTTCATTTCTTTCCTTGTTATATATAAAATCGGGCCTTGCTTCAGCTATTTTTAGATTTCTTTTTTACAAACAAAATCCAGGTCATTTAAATCTAGAAACATCACCTTTTATCCTTCGGGTGACCCACCCCCTCCCTTTGTCCTGATGCTGTTTTAGCATCTTGTTTCATTTCAATTGACTTTGCTCCCTCTGCTTCCACTGCGACCCATGGCAGGAGAATCCCCAGTGCCACCCGTTCTCAGGCTCTTTGCCATTCTCCAGTCTTCTACTGCATTCCTAGATTCCAAGCCCCAAGAGGGTAGGCAGCAGGCCTACAAAGCCTGCCGTTGCCATAGCAAACTCAGTGCCAAGCACAATTAGGTACTTAATTGCTCGTGATGACTGTGATTGATGATGTTTTCTGCCTTTACTAATTCCAGAGAGGGGTTGGCCTCTCCTACCAGATAGACCGCATACAAACGACTCCGTAAACACTGCTTCCACACAATAATTCAAGAAAACGGTAAGGTCCTCGGATATTCACCACAGTGGTAGCCACCTTTGCACACAGCATGATAAACAGAACTCAGCAGCAGCACCACTATCTTCAGGTAACAATAGCACATAGACCGTAGGACTGGGGAGAAAAACCATTGAATCAATTGTGCAATTCATTAACTGCTTTGGAGACTTAACACTCTGCGTCTTGATAATCTCATCTGCAAATCAAGATGACAACACCATGGTGGTTTCAAAATACGGTAGCAGATTCTTTAGCATGCATCGTCATTCCTATTTACTGGGAACCACAAAGAGCAATGACTCTTCCTCTTCTTCATCCTCCTCCCTCCTTCATGTCTAATCTGCTTGTCCTAGGCAAAGTCAGCTAGCATGTCTGAGGATATCTCAAAGTCCATGGATAAAAGAACTGAGACTTCCGTCCAACAGCTTGACAGTCAATACTCCATTAATGAAAACAGAAATAACAAAATCTAGTAGCCATGACTAGAAAATAGAGCTAGCAATATGTATGAGAAAAACAGAAGTTCTCGGAGAATAAATATTTTTGGAAAGCTCTTTAGTTAATAGAAGCATGAAGCCAAGATCTGTGTTCTTTATGCAAGTTATCATGATTAAGAAAATGGTAGCCAAGATAAAATCCAATTTGGTTGGAAATTATAAGGAATTTTTCAAGTAAATGCCACAGTTTGGGTAAGATGATGGCTCAATAGCTTCCTGGGTTGGTAATAGCCTTCGGGGTAAACTTACACAACTGTGATACATTATTATTGTTGTCTACTGATGTTATTAATAATAAATCTTGTTATCACTGAAGAGTCTAGGAGAGATTGGACTTGCTTTGAAAGCACTTAATATTCTATATTACCCTCGCAAGCCTGGCCTTCAAGCTGTAGAGGGAATTGATAAAAGATTACAAAATTGGATAAGCAACTACATCATAGATATGGAAGTCTTTCAAGAAAACGTCATTATCATTGAAACCTCATGAACGTTCAGGCAACCCCAGAGGTGGCTGAGGGCAGTAGCATGGGCGTTCTTTAACACATATAAAATAAAACACATACACACTTGTGTATGCATAGAGTGGTTGGCAATACTTTTGCTAGCCCTTGAGGCAACTACTGAAGGTTCACAGTGTGAAAACTGGAGCACCTAAAACTAGATGTGACTTTCTCCATGCTGTCCCATGAACAGTGCTTGAAAGACTGAATTCATTTCTAACACTCTCAACTTAAGAGTTGAGATTTTTATAGACAACTCCATGGTTGATAGCTTCTGAAAACTTTTTGCCTGATAACAGGTTTTGAAGCTGAAACATCACCCATTGCAGCCTACTGTAGTTTGAATCTGGAATATCCTCAAAGGGCATGTATGTTAAATGCATGATCCTTTTAACATGATACTGTGTCACACAAATGGGAGGTAAGTCTCATCCTCTTAGAGGTGAGACTTGCTAGAAAGAAGCAAAGTCAGCAGGGAATATTGAGATCCTGGCCACTCCTTATATTTCTGTGTCCTTACTAGCCATAGTGAAGCAAGCACCATTCTCTACCACCTCTTTCCCTCCATGGTGTATGACCTTGGCCCGGAACCAACTGACAATAGAATGAAACCTCTAGACTTGAGTCAAATTAAGTCTTTCTTCCTTTAAGTGGATCATCTCAGGTGTTTTGTTACAGTAGCAGAAAACTGACTTTCATGTATCCCTGAAGGGACTTGACTCTGTGATTCCCAAATAGTGCTGTATTTCTGTATAGACTGTATCTTCTCTAGCACCAGGGATAGCAAGAGGTATCCAGTAACATTAAATGACAGGATATATCTCTTTTGTGTTTCTTATATCTTCTGTTCCTATGATTTTGAGTTAAAGACACATGGATTATAAAAATGTCAAAGTAATGAATTAAAACAAAACAAAACTAAAACTCTTGAAAGGATCAATCAGAGCTGAGATTTCCTTACTAGGGAGAAGAAGCATCAAGTTAGAGGAACACAGTAATAAAATAATTCTTAATTTTAGCTTGCGCATATCATTCTGACAGTATTCAGGTACCCACATACTTTACATGCATAAAGTAAATTAAATCCAGGACTAATAACAACAACGACTAATACCAACTTCTTCACAGTCTGGCCCACTAGGGGAATGATCCTATGGACTGATAAATCAAAAGATGGGAAAATGTTAAAGTCCCAGGCAAGCCTTGCAGAAGTTAGTTAGACAAGGATTAGGAGCCTCCCAGACAGCCAGCACATAGACAATGTAATTCTTTTTGTTATTAGGCAGATGTCACCTCCTATTATAGCTTTAGGTTAACTAGGTCATGTTCTTCACCCTACAGGACTGTTCTTTCTCCTGTCCTTTAAGCCTGAAAGGGGTATTTTAAATGGCTCCATCCCCAAATAGGGTGATATGTGGAATATCATTACATTTTTAAGCTAAAATAAGTAGAAATAAGACCCCATTCATTTACTTAGGTTGTGAAATATAGTCTGTACTCAGCAGTAAAAAACAAGGACTTCTTGAAGTTTGCGTACAAATGGATGGAAATAGAAAACACTATCCTGAATGAGGTAAGCCAGACCCAAAAAGAGGAACATGGGATGTACTCAC
>NC_022009.1:26964876-26982448 GCF_000317375.1 Microtus ochrogaster | reverse complement strand
AACACAGATTCTAGTCATTTGTTGGAGGGCAAATTTCCATGCTTCCATGAAGAAGGTAGATTAGAATGGTACCAATGACTTCTGGCAATTTTAAATGAAGATTATCAGTGGCTGAAGACATGTACTCCCAAAGGCTCCCAAATTGTGTGGTTGCATAGGAAGATGGTACCTCTAAGAATGTAATGGCAGTCAAATGAGGACACGGAACAGAGATCTTCTGCAGTGTAATCAGTCTCTTTATGAGAAAAGAGAGCTTGCTTACTTTCTATACTCTTGAATGCACACGGGAAAAGATATAGGATAACACAACAGGCTGATTTCAAGACAGACAGGAGATCTTACCAGAAACCAAGACATCTGGTCTACAGCCTTCAGAACTGTAAAGGCATTCCTGTTGCTTAAGTCACTAGGGTACGGTGTATTGTTAGAACAACTCAAGAAGACTGATGTAAGAACTGAAGGCCTACTTAGGGCTGGGGTTGTGCTTTTCATAGATAAATTTTGACTGAAAAAAAAAAGAGGGCTTGAGGGAAATTGAGCAGTGTTAGCATATGGGAACAGAAGCGACAAAGGGAAAGTGCCTGAAGAGAAAGAGGACTTGAAGAGAATTGGACAGTGTTGGCTTATGGGAACGGTCAAAGTAAGGAACAGAATGAGAAGTTCTGCTTTCTTCTCAGCTAGGACTATGCACAAAACGAGACCTCTGAAGGATCTGTGCTTGGTTGCATGTCAGTTTGATTTGGTTCATGTAAGTCCTTAAAGTTTGGGAGGCAGAGGAAAGCAGCATCACAACAGGAATCATGTAAGTGACAATTACACATCCCACTGCATGGACAGGCAGCAGACACATTAGAAGCAAATGCACACCGGAAAACCAATCAAGATCCCAGGTGGAAAACTCCAAGGCCGCCCAGTAGCAACTTGGTAGGTGTAGGAAGTAGGGAGATGAAGTATAGAAAAGCTTTAATTAAGGGTCAAGAACTTAAAAAGCTTTGGTGCAGATTTCTGAAGTCAGCAAATAAAGATTAGTGCTAGATACCTAAAAGCCAGCCAAATGTGGGTGCAATAAGGAGGGGGTTATCTGGTAATACTCAGAAAAGGGAGATTTTACACATTAAAATATGTCCTCACAATTTTCTTCCTTTCTCCATCTTCATATGTGTGAGTGTGTGTATGTGATACACACACACAAAAAAAAAACACGTGTGAGCCTCATTTAAATGAATTGCCTCTGGCAATTTCTTCTTTTTTTTATCTTCTTATGTTTAGAAACAGAAGGTAAAGTGAGAGAGGGAATTTGTGTAATCCTCAGTTTGAATCGGTTCCTTCTCTCCCAAAGACTTACATCGTGATAATATTGATGTTTTATTGTGGGACAGTTTCTGCATCTATATAATGAATTTTAGTCATTTTCACCTCCCACTCCATCTCTCATCCTCCTCCCTCTCCTACTGAAATCCTTCTTCTCAACAGGCTCCCAGCTTTTTTTCATGTCTTCTTGTGACATGTGTTCCAGTGAGTTTAATTATTATTTATTGTTCAAGTGGATGGTGGTGGTTATTTACTGGAGGAAGATCAATTTATTAGTGACTACACCACTGGAAAAAAAAATAATGACACCCCCTTTCCCAGCCAGATGCTCTCAAAGAAGGGGAGAGTCTTGCTAGTTCTTCCTTTCTTCTTTCATAATAAAATGTTGACAGGACCAATTTTGTGAAAGTCTTGTGAAGATAACCACAGCTAGACTGAGTTCATGAGTGTAAGGCCATGCCATGCCTAGAAGACATCTTTGTGCATCCAATTTCCCCATCTTCGGGTTATCCCTTTTTGCCTCCTTCCTTCCATGATGCTCCCTAGGATGTGGAATGAGTTATGCTGATATCCATCCTATTTAAACCAATCCCACTAACATCACCCCTTCTTGGTACTTTTTCTAGTTATTGGTTTCTGCATCAACAACCACTCACTTGCACAGTAAGTTTTAATGTAAAAATCAGAGTCATCCATCTGCTTAGAATGAACATAGGAACTCAGACGCTACAGAGCCTTATCATCCTTTTATTTACATGAAGGAAAGTCTTCCTCCAATAATTGCATGTCATTCAAGTGAATAAGGCAAGAAATAAACTGCCTAACTTTTCTCCTCTGAAGAAAGGGAAGATCTTCCTCTGTCTGGGATTCATCTCGGAGGTGTCATAAACTTAGACTATGTAATCTATGAATCAATAGTATGTAAGTTAGCAAAAACAGAACCAGAAAGCCTTTATATGAGCTTGACAAAGCCTATTCTAGCTTAAGTAAGTAAAGTAGTGATAATTACAGGACTTGAGTGAGGCGTGTTTTTTCTTTTGTTTTGTCTTGTTGTTTGTCTATAAAAATAATTAGAATGCTACCCACAGGATAGTAATAACTATCATGAAAGAAAGCTTAATGGGAAACAAAACCTGTCAAGCATTAAAAAAAACAGATGTGCTAATAGCCACACATGACTAAAAAATAGTTAAAAATTCCTAAGTGAAAAAAAATAACATTCTGAGGCAAGAGCCAAGGGAATCAGGTAGACAGATTGTAATTAGCAATTACCTACATTGGATCATGTCCAGGACATAAGGGCTAACATCACCTCTGCCACTCTAAAAGGCATCCTGGGATTCCTAATAAACTAAAGTAATTAGGAGCCCCTTCCTCATTTTGTTTCCATTAACATATGGAAGTCCAATCTTATCTTATGCCCAAGAGATCAGTTCTGATCTTCCTGGGAAGGATTTTGTACGAAGGCAAAAGGCTACTTTTCATTTATGTCATGTGTTGATTTCAAAATTGCTAATGTGAAAATTCTTGTTGATGTAATCAAGGATATCCTGACCTATTTTTTAACAAAGTTATATCACACCAGAGCCCTCACCTCAAAAAAAAAAAAAAAAAAACAGTCACTGTCAAATTAATACATTCAACAGAATCAGCAGAGAGCAACTTACTGTAATACTTGGTTGAGGCTTACAAAATATAGCTACACAGGGACATCAGTCTGCTGGGTTCAGGGGAGTATTGTGCTGAAGAAAGTATACCCAGTTCATTGGACACCCCAAATCAGAGCTACCTAAGCAACATTTGACTGGCATGGGATTGAATTGTCTGGAAATGATAGTGCTGTATACATTTTGACTTTCAATTATCTTATACTTATTTATTGTGTGTGTGCATGCATGTGTGTGCATATACATGTTCATATGTGAACATGTGTGCCATGGTGGGTTTGCAATGGCCAGTGAACAACTTGCTTGAATTGGTTTTCAACTTCTAGCAAGCGGGTTCCAGGAGAGAAAACTCAGGTCATAAGTCTTAACAGCAAACTCATTTCCCCACTGAGCCATCTCTCCAGTTCCAATGCTTCATTTCTTTAACAGGCATACAAAAATATTACTAATGTTGATGTGGATTATCCATTGCAAAGTTACTGGATCCTTACTATTGTGTACAATTTTCAATTAGGAATATTGTAGATGTACTGACATCAAATACATAGAGCATTGCTAGAGAATTCATAAATAGCTCTACATAAGTTACTTATACAGGGCACAGAGGGCTGTCTTTACATCAACCCTTTTTCTCCTTTATATGAGAGGGAATATGGCTAAATTAAAATGTCAAGTGTTTGCTGAACACTCACCACATAAGGGGCATTATTTCCTACTGAAAATGATTTGATGCCGCTGATGTATAGTTGGGTATTTACGGTTGTCTGACTCTGTAATGCAATTAAGCCCCAGGACCTCCTAAAACAAGAAAGGTTAGTTGTTTTCTGTAGTACAGCCCTCCATGGGAGCAAAACCTCACAGCAAGATTTAGCTTAACCGTTTATGTCAGTGGAAATTCTATAGGAAACTCTATAGTTTGAAAAGGAAGAGAATTGGGTATTAGCTAAGAAGTGGGAATGGGTTGGGAGGGGGAGAAAGCCGAGAGGGGGAAGCAAGCTGCACAAAGGAAATAAAAAGAAACCAAGCTTCCATAATCCCCCAATTTTCCCATTATGCTTCAGCCAAAAGGGAGAAACACAGTAAGCAAAAGGTTCCTGCCCAATCCTCATACGAAATAAAGGTGAAGTGTCTCACAGACCTGATCATGGGCACCTAATCAGGTGCAAATGAATACATTTGTTCAGACAAGGGCTAGTGTATGCTAAAGATTTTTTTTTTTAAATGAGTTGATGCCTACTAGAAGAGAAAGTTTTCTCCCCTGAACCTCTCCCAAGATATTCAGAACAAACTAACAGTTGAAAGGTGGGGAATAAATACATGCCAGGTTGGAAGGGTATGATTACACTGTGAGCATGGGCGTTCATGTCTGCATTTCTTTTAATCTTGTTCTAAATTGAATTATTTTTTGTAAAAAAAAAAGATTAAAGATTGCAATTTGTGTTTAATGTATAAAGCATGCTGATATTTTCATAAGATGGTAATCATGAAGGAAGCACACTGCGTGATTGCTGGCTTACCCTCCCTCTCCTTCCCCTGAACTTCTCCAAGTACAGTCTGGGTGTTCAGCATAATCCTCAGAACACAGGCAGAGCTCTTTCTCCTCAAAAGTCTGCCCAGTGCTTGGAGAGACGATTCAACTTCCAGCAAGGGTCAGTCTGACAGGTGATAACAAAGCCATTTCTCTCTAGTTGTTGACAATTCCCTTCATCCTCTTGAAATCATCAAATGACTGCATCTGGAAAGAACTGAGCCCAGAAACAGGACACTCTCCACTTCTGTTGACACCAAATTCCAAGACAATGGACTGAGAATACTCTCTACCAGTGACTGGCTTTCTCAGATTTCAGTAAAGCATGGGACTCTTTGTAAAACAAACAAAACAAGCAAACAGAAAACAGGTCGTCCTTAGGGACCCTGACAACCATTGAAATTATTTTTATCCCCACTTTACATAGATGTGGCCTATATAAACATAAAAGTAACTGCAGTTTGTTCAGACTTAAAACGCTTATGCATCCAACGCTGACTTACAAATTAGATACAAGTAAATCTAGAAGCTATAAAATTTCAATTAGCAATATCAATTCAACGTGACAGCCAATGCTGCTTAATTTAAATCAAATTACCAGCCCCATAGCAAATGTTAATACTTATGACCTCCCTGGCCTAAGACCTATGGAGCATGTCATGCTTATACTAAGGAAGGTTTCCTGGGATTCTGTTTTCTTCTCCTCATCTTGTAATTTTCTCTATAATTTGAAATTTCTACCTTTGCTTGTCACTACTGCAGTTCTTATGGAATTCCCCTTCTGTTACTTTATCATTACCCTTAACAACAAAAGGAGGGGCCCTTTGGTCCTGCCATGGTTATGAAAACAATTGAACATAGGTGTTAACATCCTGGTGCCAATACTTGCTGCTGCCTAGGTGATCCTCAAGATATACTTACATTATAAGGTTTTTGAATTTTGAATTGTCATTGATGTGTAACACAGATATGCACATTCACCATTTGCAGAAGCCTCTGGGCCTCTGAGAATACTTCAGAAATACCTTTTCTAAGTTGAAATCTCTCTTTGTGAGCAATATTCATTCTATAACATGAACTACTCAGGAGCCTCAAGTCCAGAAAAAGCATGGCAGAAGATGGACTTGGTTTAGAATGAAGTTCCCAATTACTTACTCGAATAATTAACACTAAGGTGACGTTATTACTCTGTTCTTTGCATACGTAGATTCTCAATACTTTTAGAAGTATTTCTTTGGAATTAGATGAAATGATATATAATAAATAGTATATCGTAAGTCAAAATCAAGATGATGTCACTCATCATGGCAAGCCTTTTCCACTATTGACTTGATGGGTGATATCTAAGACCAAAGGAATTTGTCCTTCCATCAAAGCCCTCCATTTACTAACGTTCAGCGACATCACAGTACTCAAGAAGTTGACACACCATAAACAATTAGGCAAAAAAAAAATTGACAAGTGTTACATTGTGAATAAAAGAAGACATAGCTTTGCAGACTGTTGAAAACTCTGACCTCTCAGCATCCCGACATCAAGCATGGCTGCCTCACTCACATGGCCATGCTTTTCTTGCTTCCTTTCAAATGGGACCCTGCGATCCGTTATTTCGTGAGGATAGAGGCCTGCTATGCCACTGAATGTCCCTTGACCGTTTCGTAGACTTATCTGGGCAACGATTTGGACTCCCAACCCTGAGAAGTCAGTAAGACCCAGTTATTTGTGAGAGGGATGGCTGCTGTGTCTCAGCCAGATCATTTGAGGCCATTTTCTCTCTATGATAGAGGAGAAAGATCCACTTACAGTAGAAATGCAGTCAGCTTGTAGAACTGAATTCAATTCCCCGGGCCTGTAACTGGCCAGTGTGCCCTGTGGTTCGAAGGGAAGCAGGATAAACGGGTTAGCTTGCTTCCTTCTCTCCTTCTGCCAAGAAAAGTGTCATTAAATGAGCTTGTTCATTTTTGTATCACTTGTGGGACTCTCCTTTCTGATAGGAGGAGGATTTATTTAATGAGACAGAGTTTTGACAAAATGCATGGTCAGGGAAGGAAAACTCCCAGGGTTAAACAGACATATATTAAGGTTAGTCCCTGTCAATTTTATGATCACAGCCTTAAAGTGGGATTTTGTTGGAAATTTAAAGACTTTTATTACTTACACAGTGTTTTGAATATTGATATCTCACAGACACAAAAGATATTGCTTCCTGTACCAATAAAGAGGAGTGATTTTATTGCAATGATTGGTTGGACATCAGAACGCAAGTACAAGGTGAGAAGCTACCACATTGGGCATGAATCAAATATTTGTTTTGCTACATGGCCCTTGAGCGATTTTCATGTTTACTAAATTTCATTTGTTTCTGTGTTCTGTTCACAAAGCGATAATGAGTATAAATTCTTATGAAGACCTGTTATGAATTTAGGGTGAAGGTACTCTGTTTTCTACTTGCAAAGTAGTTACACAATTGTTCACAAACACAAAAAAAAAGAGGAAAAAAAAAGGTACAGGGGCGATAACATATTTCATAAAATGCTTGCTATACATGCATGAGAACCTGAGTTTGAGACCCAGCACCCATGTAAAAAACTGAGCATAGTTGAGAAGACTTGTAATATTTGAGGGATCTGAGATAGGAAAATACCTGAGGTGAGTGATTCAGGCAGCCATGTCTCATCGGTGAAACCCAACTCCCAATAACAGACCCTGTCTCTAAAGATAAAGGGAATGACACCCGATGATCAATGCCTGAAGCTGACCTCTGGCATGCACAAGTACACACATGCCTGCACCACCAGCCACACACACACACACACACTCACACACACACACACACTCATACACACATGCCACACACATATGCATGACACGGAAAAAAATAAAACAAAATTTTTAAATGGAAGAGTTTTACAGTGGGCTTCTTAGGGTAACTATGCTCAAGTCCTTTAGCGGTCTTCAGAACTTTACAGCAAAATGTTCATTAAAGCAGGCTCAATGCTTGTTCTCCTTCTTTTGTGTCTAAGGCCTTACATGTCATGGGCTGTAATGGGTACCATTTGCTCCTCATAGTTGTTTCCATTCTGATTGACGAATTACCACAGAAGAACATAGGGTGAACTGAAAACAGATTCTGACTGCCAGCTAAAATAATTATTAGAAAAAAACCTGAATGTGGATTGGCGGGTAAAAAGCACTTGCCACAAAAGCCTGAAAACCTAAATTCAACTCCCAGGACCCTCCCAGGACCCACAGTGGAAGAAGAGATCTGAACCCTGGAAGTTGTCCTTTGATTTCCACACTCATGACTAGGACATGTAAGTACCTAAAAGAAAACACTCACACCACACACACACACACACACACACACACACACACACACAGAGAGAGAGAGAGAGAGAGAGAGAGAGAGAGAGAGAGAGAAATTCAATTTTATTAAAATGAAAAAGTTAAGCCCATTAACAAATGTGTTTTTGCTCATCCTTTTAGATTTGTACATGCTTAGAAGTGCATGAAGGCCAAGCGTCGTTAATAATCAATTGACTAAACCATTGTAAACCACCTGAGATTTCGAAGCTGGAGGGACTGGAAATAAAATCCAAAATTATGCTACATTTACATGGTAATTCACAGGATTTCAAAATATCTTTATCACTGGCTACTGGGCAAGAACAAATAGGGATATATGTGTACAGCCGGCAGAGACAGTCATTTGGCAGTACAAAGAGATGCTGGCACTTTTGTTGATGCATTGCTGACCATACAGCAGGTAGTATCATTCTATATGACACAGTAGACCAGGAGCTCTTATGGTGCCAACTGGCATTGAGATCAATGGTCCACAGGTCCTCTTCATTTCAATAATAAAAGCAATGCTGCTTGACATGACAGATTGGAAGCAGTGGAGTGAGCACAAGGGAAGACATGATTCATGCCTATAAGTGACAAACGACATTCCTCCCACTCTGAGGGTAGGAACCATCCTTTGCAGTAGTATTACTTGGAATCTATATATTAAAAGAGTACAAAGGAAGACACACACCTGGGTTTTATGTCCCACTCTGGTACGGTATATGATTCCAGGCAAGTGATTTACTGGCATTCCAAAATGTGTGTATTGCCACCTGCCTAGCAGATGAGAATCCTATGAAAGGCCTGACATTTATATGACACTTAGAGATATTTCAAACCAGTTTAACATGAAAGTCCAAATCATGATGACTGACGTAGACTATTTTGGGACAATAGGCAAACATAATGAACTGTCACTATGCCCTTTCTGCAAGGTTGATGACAAAGAAAAACAAGTCACACAGGTGAATGTTACTGATCAGCATATTGGTATTAGTCGAAGTCTTTAACTGAGGCATTGCTTGAATTTTAGACAATTAGTATGAGAAAGTTAAAAGAGAAGTCATTTGTTTCTTCTGGTGCTTCTTAACAAAAAGCAAATACATTTTATTTAGTTACTATATATCTGTTTATATTAGTTATATTATTATATACTATTGCATTATATATTTAATTATATTTAATATGTATTTATTAATTATATGTCTTATATTTTACATTTTATTTATTTTGCGTGCATATACATGGTAGGCATTCATGCCTCAGCACCTTGTGAAAATCAGACAACTTTTGGGTGTCAATCCTCTCCTTCCATCAAGTGAGTCTTGAGCATCAACCTCAGTGCATCAGGTCTGACAGCAAGCACCCTTGTCTTCTGAACCATCTCACCACTCCTGTCTTCTTTCTCATACATGGGACCAGTTCAAACGAGACTGCTCCTTACTACATCCATTTCCCTCAGTCACTCATTTTTGAGTGAATGTCCCTGCCCGTTAACTCTATTCCATGAAGCCATAAGGAGCAGCAACTGGATGAATCAATAATAGAAGGCTTCAGTTTCTAAAACTGGCCTGATCGTGGGGAAACACTGTTTCCCAGCAAAATCATTGCAATCCCCTTTACCTAAGCAGGAACTCTGTCACACTGTAGCTAAATTCCAGGGCTTCCCATTCCCACAGTGCCTAAGAAAAACAAAACTGAACAAAATAAAACCTATACCTTTGTCCTCTGCCACTAACAGGGAAACAGCAGAATCCTCACAAAAAGCAGCAGGTTGGGATGACTGTTGGCAGTTATTTTTAAATACTTTTTCTTTTACTTCTTCTTAAATCCCCACAACATTTTGGCTCCAAGTAGCCAACATCACAATATGGCTTTGTGTCTATTCCAAGAAAAGTCAGACCCATCTGTTCTCTCTCTGCCTCTCTCTCCTTCCCCCAACTCCCTACCATCCCCCCTCTTTCCCCCCTCCCCCTCCCTCTCTCTCCCTGGTTCCTTTCTCTTTTGGTTTTTACAGAGTAGCATTACTAGTTATATTCAACAGCTGGAGAAAGACAATTTGACAATACTAATCTATTGCAGAGCTGGGGCCAGCCTTCCTCTTTCTCTCTTCTCTCCCCAACGAGCAGCAGTAATAAAAGCTCAACAGCTCTAAAAAGCAATCGATTCTGAAACGGTGTGGTGCAATTACCAGCCCGGATGGCGGCAAAGACTTCCAGTAAAATAAAGAGAAGATAAATACAGTCTCTGCAGCGGGAGCAGCTTTGGCTGTAGAAGCAGCTGCCTGGTTCAGAAAGAGACACCGCACAGGGCCCCGCGTGACGAGGAAGGGAACAGCTGGGCAGCCAGGAGCCAGACAGGAGGTGATACCTCGGAGAACTCAGCAGACTGCGGGCAGGCAAGGTTTTCCAAGGTGGCAGCTCACCCATTTAATGCGTAGAGGACCTGTGACCTTCCGTGAACATGTTTCCTGCTCCATTGTACTTTCCTGGTTACTTTCTGCAATAAGCCTCTCACCCGACCACCGTAAAAGCAGGTAAACTATAGTGAACATGTCCATTAAAACCCCTACACAATACAGACCACACACTTTCCCATAAAGCATTTTAAGTTCAGTAGCTAACAGCCCCAATGGCCTTACTCTCTGACAACTCTACCTGCATCATGCTGGCCCTCACGCGGGATGATGATGAAGGTATGTGGGATCTACCAAACAGCTGAGTGTGGGTACATTAGTTCTTCAGTGGGACACTCTCAAGCAGCTCATGATCTTGTCCTTGTGGAGGACAGGCTGAGTTACCTTCCATTCCTCCTGTGACAAACCATATTACAAGGCTGCCCTAGAGAAAGGCATGCAGGGACAACACGAATATTGTTGGAGAAATAGGGGACAGAGTTATGTGGAATAAACATTTCGTTTTCAGTTTTTGGATTTGCAATTTTCACATTTTCTCATATTAAAAACATTTTATTTTTAGTTATGTGTACATCTGTGTGCAGGTTTGTGCATGTGATTATAACACCCTCAGAGGCCAGGAAAAAAGCACTGGAGTTACAGGTTTGTGCAAGTAAGTGTATAATGCCTTCTGGTTTACGGTTTTTTTTGCTGTGAAGAGATGCCATAACCCTGGCAACCCTTATAAAGGAAACCATTTAGTTGGGGCTGGCTTACAGTTTCAGAGGTTTTGCCCATGAACATCATGGCAAGACGCATATTGGCAGGCATGGTACTGGAGAAATTGTTGAGAGTTCTACGTCTTGATATACAGGCAACAGAAGGAGACTATGAGCCACACTGGGAGTAGCTTAAGACCATGAAAACTCAAAGCCCACCCCCACATTGACACACTTCCTCCAACAAGGTACACTTATTCCAAGAAGGCCACACCTCCTAATAGGGCTACTCCCTATAGGCCAAGCATTCAAACACATGAGTCTATGGAGCCCATACCTATTCAAACCACCATATTTTTAGAGGCCAGAAGAGGGCGTTGAACCTGGTTGGGTTAGAATTACAAGAGGTTGCCATCCAACAGACCTGGGTGACGGGAACCAAACTCAAGTCCTTTATAAGAGCAAAATGTACTCTTAACCAGCATAACCATCTCTCTAGCCCCTCATCTGTCTTCATCCTAATAGTTACTTTGTCTTCAGTATGTATTTTTCCTAATGAGTTTGCACACAAACACAGACACCTCAGTAGATTGTCTAAGCATCAGATCCCACCAACCAGGGCTGCTTTGCTAGTCAACCCTCTTGTTCTTAGTCTTGGGGTTTTTTTTTGTTTTTTGTTTTTTTTTTTTTGGATTTTCGAGACAGGGTTTCTCCGTGACTATTGGCTCCTGTCCTGGAACTAGCTCTTGCAGACCAGGCTGGCTGTGAACTCACAGAGATCCGCCTGCCTCTGCCTCCAGAGTACTGGGATTAAAGGCTTCTTAGTCTTGTTTAAATGAACAATTCAGCCACCATGGGTCATTCCCTTCCCTGCTGTCATGGCTGGCCACATACAACACTGAGAACAAATGTGCTTTTAGATATAACATGGAAGAGCCTGTCCCTGCTCATAGTCAATCACTTTAACAACAGACAACTGCACAATGTCCCCTACTCCACCCAGTGATTTCTTTTTCTGTAAAGGCCAAGGTTTTTTCCCCTCCCACTTGATTCTGTGGATTAAAACAAATGCTGCAGGAGACACTGTGATCACACCCCGCCCACTGCCTGCTGCTGCCTAGTGGAGTGGCCTACATTCCCATTCAGAAGCATTTGGATCTCCCCTTCCAGTCTGCGCCGAGGCTGGCTGAAGGTAAAGACACCAGCCGCCACTTGACAGCGAAAGAACGCAGAGGGGATACATTTCTTCAGTTATTTTAGTAGGGCAATTTGGCTGGGAAAATCACTGTAGAAATAAACTGAGAAATTATGGCTGCAAAAACAGCAAGTTGGCAAAATGAAAATACATAACTTAGAACCCAAACAGGCATTATCTCCAGCAACAGTGGGACAGCACTAGCTCAACAAGGGAAAACACAATTTAGGACGAGCCGCATCATTGATCATCTTATTCCCTCTGGGTGTGTTTCTTCCACACAGTCTGACGAACTCCTACACGCACTGCACCGCCCAGCTTGGGTTTTACTATCTCTGTAAAGCTACTCTTTACCCTCGTGGACAGAGAAAACCACTAAACCACTTGGTTCTTAGTTCTTTCATGCAATTTGTACTCCTTTGTTATTCTCAGCGGGATTTGCATCTATGAGTAAACACACAGTCTGGGGTCCCAGAGATGTACTCCAGAACTCATCTTTCTCTAAATCTCCAGCATCTCTTATACCACCATACTGTTTATGCCTTTGTGAGTTCAGATAAGGGAAAATGTTGTCATTAGTGTGTTGCACAGTGATACCCAAAGAGACCAATGGACCCAACAGATTTTCGCATACTGTTTCCCATACTGTGTCCTTGCAATAAACCAACCACATCTAGGTCACCATCTTTCCAGTGCCATCTCTTCCAGGTCATTTGGGTTATTATCTTGTTTCATAAAGCCATCTCACTTTTGACTGGAATGCTTGCCCTTTCCACGTGACCCACCCATTTATGTCTCAGCACCAACTCATGCCTCACTTCCTCCTCTTTTCCCCCACTTCTTCCCCTTTGACTTCTGTTGGTCTTACTCTTGAACTTCCTGCAGGTTTTCTCCAATGGCCTCATAAACACTGAGAGGCGATTCATGTACTACGCCTGCCAATAAAATCTGAAATTTTCACTTCCAGACTTCCAGTATATACGACAACACACAGTTGACACTGAGTTTGATAGTCTGTCTTATGAATCATACTCTTTGGTGGAAGAACATGTTCAGGGACATTGCAATACATATGGCGTTAACCATTGTAAAGCATTTCTCTGCCTGTGGAGACTTCCAGGAGGGTGGGCAGATACTCTACCTCCTGCTACCTGTGAACTCTGAATAAGAACCCTGCAGATCTTTCCTCTACAGTCTCTTAAGCCCAACCAAGCCTTAGAATCCTCCAAGGAGGTAATATAATGCAGGAGGCTGGGAGCCCTTGTGTCTTCCACAAAGGAGACACTTGCTTCTCTCTTCTTCTACCTTCTCATTAGGACAGCTGTAGATTGACAGGTCCCGTGGCTTCTCTAGTGCAGTGACACCCTAATAAGCATCCATTGCTGTCTAATTCAAAGAAGGCTTTTAACCTGTCGCTACAGTCAGGACCGAAGTTAACACGTAAGTGTGGAAATTGCACAAAGCTTTGGTTTCACGTTGAAGTGCTGGAGGAAACGTGCAGCTGTTCTGGACAGAACGAAGGGTCTGAGTATTTGGATCACGTCACATTTAATAAGAAGCTAAAAGTCTCATGAATTATTTGGGGGAAAATGGCAAGATAGGCCATATTTGCCTTCTGTGAATCTATCACATCAATTTCCCATCTTCTTAGATCCCGTTTCCCATCATTTCTCCCCACGTGTGTGCTCTTCAGGCATCCTCACCTCACTGACTGTCCTCCTGGCTGCCTGAAGCATCCTGTCCTTTTCCCATTTCCAGTCTTGGAGCTCAGACGTCTTCTCTCACTACTCCTCTCCCACCCCAAGCAAACTAGTAATTGACTTTCAAATAGATGTAATTTGCGCCCAAACTGACATTTCCTTGGGTTTATGTCCTTACGTATTTGGTTTCAGTGAACCTAATTCCACCAGAACATAGTAACCGTCTGCCTAAATCCCCAAATAATTCGTTTACATCTCAGTGGAGAGCCCCCTACCCCAATTCTATAACTTGTGGCTTCCCATTGCTTGTTCTAGATGTTAGTAAAACAGTATGGATAGACGCCAAGGAGACCTTAGTGTATCTTTGACAGTTCTTTCCAAACAGTAAACCAATGTTTTCAGGGAAAGGACAGGAAAATGATGTTTTAAAAGTATATCCAGATAGTCTGTCACAGCCTTTGCCTGTACTCTTAAGTCTTAACTCCACCCTAGGACCCATAGTAGTCTGCATCATTCCCTGGGTCCCTACAGATAGCACCTAGACTTCCATAAGGTCTTTCTCTACCATTCATGGTGGGAAATGGGCCTTTAGCCTCATGTTAACAGTATGGGCAGGCACTCACAGTTGTCGCAAGGTAGAGGTGGGAACAGAATATGTCCGGGCATGTAGGTTTGGGTCACTAAATAATTGTTTCCCTGAGTAGTTTAGAGACTTTGATACCAGACAGACCTGCGTAAGAGTTTTGGGTGAGCTGCTGACCTGCTGTGCCTTTGAACAAATTACCCTCTATCCTTAATATTTATTTAATAGAAGGGGTACTTGTTCTGACTGGCTTACAGAGGTCAAATTTGTTTTTAGCCTGTTGCATTACAGTAGAATTGAGTCTTCATACCAACTGTATAATCTGCTACTGCTGACATCACTTCACAGACCAAAAATGAACCTCAAGTGGCTTAAGGGATTACACAGAGCTGCTTCCCAGATGCGTGCGCTGTTTCCAAAATGTTAGGTTGCCTCTGCTGATTCTCGGGATAGGCACAGCAGGGCACTGTGAGGCTGTGTATGCAATGTTACCATGAAGCAGTTCTATCAGTGCCGGGAAAGAGCAGGCACCCAAGAAATGTGAGTTGATATCTATCCTTCTCCTTCTCTCTGCCCTACATTTAAGAAATTAGCTTTTTAAAACCACTGCAGAGACAGGATAAAAAGCACTAACTGTATTGACACAAACATAGTTCTCACCTTAAAGGGGATAGGAATTTATAGTGAGGTAACTGTGAGTGGCCAGAAACATGTTGCCTCCAATAATATAATCTATACAGAAGTAGTTACATGGACTTTTATAGTCTTAGAATAAGAGAAGATAATGAATCAAAGCATCAAATACATTGACGGGACATTAGATAGGCCTGACATAGAAGAGCAGGAAAGCCTGTGTTATAGGTCTCAGAGGCTATGTGATGACCTTGGTAATTTTCAGGTATATGGAAGTTAGTGGTCTGTTATGTTAACACTTTAAAGGCTTCTCTTTATAGTTCAAAGAATGCCAAGTTAGACACAAAGGCAATGAACAGGGCTAAAGAGAGCCCAAGATAATTTTGTCTCTCATTTTGCAACATTCCAACTCTCTACAATTGCCAAGTTCAAATCAACCAGACTCACAGGATCTTTAACAAAGCTGAAGCTTTTCCCCTGGGAGCTTCAGTTTAGAACAGCAGCATGTGCTTTGATAAAAACTCCTCGGTTCATAATTATCAGAAAGGTAGACAATTCCATTACCAGGCTTCTGTTATTTCAAATGTTCTACTGTAAGGAAGCTATTTAGTACTCCATTTATAAAGGGTTCAAAGCTCTGTTGGTGCAGGAAGTGAGAACATCCAGTCTGATGTTAGAGATCACTGAGAACCATGGGTGGACTGATGTAGGAGATGACCCAGAATTGGGGGTGCTACTTGAGTGTGACGGAAAAACACATCGTCTTTTGTCCTTAGAACTTAGCTGTTTCTGAAATACGGTGCCTATGAATACAGTGCATTTTTTTTTAAAAAAAAATAAGCTGCACACTCAGCCATAAACAGAAATACTAGAAGTTTCCCCCAGGGATATATTAGCATAATAAGTCTGCTCCTTCCTGCATCACCCAGGGCATGGTTGTTCCCTCCCTCCACTGGATGCTTCAGCTTCACTGAGAACAGCATCTGCTCAAACACTGGTCCCTAAGCCTGAGTAAAATTGTGGGCTTCTGTGTCTGTTTGTGAAAAGGAAGACAGAAGGCCCACAAACTCAAATTGTACTATGGGACCCTTCAGAACTCACAGGGGAGGAAATATAACCCTGGTGTGCTAAGATGTAATGATCCATCTTCTGTTTCCCCAGAGAGACAAAGACAAGCAAGCATTCACAGAAATGTAAATAGAAGATCACAGTCAGTGTCTCAATAAAACTTTTTTTTTCCCAGCAATTTCACTAACACAAAGTACCAATGTTTTCCTTGTCCCAGTGAGAGACCAAGTCATCTGACAGCAGACCATTTAAATGATTTTCACCCTAGTTATGGAAGGAAGAGTTTATAAAGGGAGAGGAGGTAGAGAAGAGAAGAAGAAATTAAAAACAATCTGTTGTCAACAACGGTCTTACTCCCCTGTCTTTTTTTTTTTCAGAAAATCATGATGCTGAAAGAATTAAGAGCCAGAGGGTATGTATTTATCAAACCCCTATGACTTGACCTCCATTCTTCTCAAAGCCTATGGGAAACTCCTCTTCCTCCATGTGGCAGATTATGGAAAACTCCTCTTCCTCCAGGGGGTAGAAATGTTTAAGCCCACTGTGTAGAGGAGGAAGGTGAGACTCACAGTGCTTCCAAGTCACCCAGACCATAGATGCCAGAAAGAAGACTGACCATTGCTAACAGATTTTAATGCCCAGGCCAATAAAATAAAATAAAATAAAATAAAATAAATCCTTCAGGATATCCTTGGCTCTGACTTGATTTTACCTCAGGGGATTGCCTTCCATACCCACACCCAGACACTGCCTGTGCTCACTTAATCACAGGTACTGTTTTAAGTGCTTTAAAATATTAATGTTGCACCCTTAGAAGAGCTCTTAATGAGATATAGAAAACTATTCCTCATTTTGGTGTCTAGGAACAAATATATGAAGTAGTAGCCTTCTCAAGAAGCCTTTCTTCTGGGTCTCTTGTCCAGGAGGCTAACTCCCACATAGCTGCACACTCTCTGAGCCTTGACAGCATCTGTCTTTCTGGGCAGGTCTTCCTGAAGCTGATTACTTCACTGACCTACATACAGCTTCATTCCAACCTAACACGTCTCTCTGAACCACTTTGAGCATGAAGGTAGCTTTCTGTCCCCATTTAATTTGGTTGAGACATACTTGTCAAACATTGCTTTAGTATAAGTGTTAAAAAATGTATTCCTGAAAATGCTAATGTGGACTTTGCAAGAGATGCTCATTTGCATCTGATATAGTTAGTTAAAGAGGCAATAATGGGGCTAGGGAGAGGAATCATGCTGTCTGACTTGAGGGCCTATGTTCAATCTCAGAACACAGGCAAAAATCTTGGCATGGTAGTACGTATTTGAAATTCCAGCTCCAATGAAACGGAGATGATCAGATTCCTGGAACTTGTTGGTAAGACAACCAAACATAGATGATGAGCCCAAGTTCCAGCAAGAAGTCTTATCTCAA
>NC_022009.1:26964216-26964739 GCF_000317375.1 Microtus ochrogaster | reverse complement strand
CCAGAAGATCTCAGAAACAGAGGACCACATAAAGAGTGGAGTAAAGCAAATTGAGTGAAAGACAAATTTTCCTGAAGGACAAACTAATTCCCGGAAGAACAAGGTATCTTGGCTGTAATTTGTAGGAACGGGAGTAAAACATGCCACCAGAAAATAACTTTTGACCATGTCAGGCTACGGCTGAGAAACCTAAAGGCACTGCAGAACTACATAAGCCCAGCTAGCCAGTTTGTGCTTTGCAGAAAGTATCTCAGGCTCAAAGAACAAATGACAGCCCCTCAGTAGAGGTGGGGCCAGATGGGAAGCAGAAACCTGATGGACCACTTCAGAAAGAGATGTGTTACCTTGTATCTGTTAGTAAATTTCCTCATCTTTAAAGGGCCCCAGTAATGTCAGCCTTGTGACTAATCCTAACCAAGCAGTGAGTGTGGTTTTTCATGGGTGTCATGATAGTATCAAGGCATTCTGCTTCCTGCCTGAATCCTTGATGTGGGTGCACCTAAAACACACAGCCTGCTTCCCT
>NC_022009.1:26955942-26962949 GCF_000317375.1 Microtus ochrogaster | reverse complement strand
GAGGGATTATCAGATTTAGACTCCCCATTCACTCTGACTTGAGGCATCAGCTCAGTGCACTGCAGGGTATTTAGAATATGTCACACTCTTTCGGTTAGTTTTTGGGGTTCTCTTCCCAGAAGTTTCACTCTCAGCTTCTGCTCACCCCTCCTCCCTTACATGCTTGAAGTTGCATCCATCAAAAGGCCGTATGCTGCAAATCTACTGTGTCCACATGAAGCGAGGATTCCCTGGTCAGGCAGATCCAAAGTAATAGGTCACTGAAGACACTTTCCAATTAGCTCTGGATGACACGTATTGAGTCCATATCTCAATTTGAGAAGAGGTGCTAGTACGTTTAGGGAATTTATAAGTCTTCCGATAAATCAATGAGCCTATGCTGTAAATGTCATGCAGTGACTTCCCTCTTTTGACAGGCTCCCTCCTCAGTGCCATTCATTTTGTTTAACTCTCTCACTTCTGAACAGCACAGTGCTGTAGAGCTGGTTCTCATAGTTTGGACTATAGATGGGCATTGGGTGAATACATAATACCTTAAACTCTCTCTTCTAGCTGAAAACAGGGCTCATTTAGGCAAAGGGGCATACAATATTAATACCAGCAAGATTCTGCGGACGAGATGTGATGCTTACTCTTCATAGTCACCTGTCTGGATTTGAAATCACCTAGGGGAGTCACCTCTGGGAATGTTTGCAAGTGTACTCAATATAAGTTCACTCAAGGAGAAAAAGATGTATCTTTCATGTGGCAGAATCATCCCATGGGTTCAGGTCCCAGAGTGAAAAAAAAGAGACAAAGGAAGAGCTTGCTGAGCATCAGCTCTCATGCCCCTCTGCTTCCTGAATCTGGATGCACTGTTACCAGCTATCTTTCTTCCGATCCCCTATGCCTTCTCTTCCATAAAGAACTATATCCCCTAAAGTCTTGTGTCAAAATAAGCCCTTCTTTCCTGAGGTTACTGTTGTCAGGCATTTGGGGGCATCAACAAGAAAAGCAACTAAGACGCTTTAAAGACTTTTCTGTATTCTTGCAGTAGCTCTAGTACGTGTGGCGACATCAGCATTGCCGCTATTTTGAAAGTCAGTCTGGAGGCCACACACAAGTGTTAATAGAAAATAGGTGAAACAATCCAGTACTGGCCAGTGATATCCTCTGGAAGCCTCTGCTACAGCATGCAAGGGTATGTGCTGTTGCTCTACAAGAATGTCCCAACTCAGAAAGAGAAGGTTGTACACTCTCTGATGGCTTCAGACTGCAGATGCTGTAATTGGGAAAGAAACCTGCACAATGCTTCCTATTTCCTTACATGGGAGTTGGTCCCCAAGAGAGGCTCAGTTAATGTTTGCTGAAAGAATAAGTGGAACGAAGAGAGAAGCTGGTAAATTAGGAGATTACTTGATCAATATGTGATTTCCAGCTCAGGCTGGAGCTCTCCCATGCTGTTTTACACATTTGTATGTATGTATTATTCAGGCTTGACTACAACAAGTTGTTATTCCATACACAGTGCCTTTGCTTTCCTCTCTGACTCAGGGTTTCTCTTCATAGTGGAAGCAAATGAGGCTCAGTCCTTTCATAGCAGAAAATAAACACCCAGGCTGCTGTACGTCAGCTGGGGTTATCCATGGGACAAAGTTGACAGAAGAGCTCTCCCTTGAATGATGATCTTGTGTATCAGAAAATGTAAATCTGGGAGGAGAGAAAATCTATGCACCATGCATACTAGTGTTGGAGAGACTGATGGCGACAGTGGACAGTAAGATTCATTTTCTTCATCCTGAGCAACTTGGGGTCTTCATTCCTTTCATCAATCTCGTTTTTCTGCTATTACCCCAAAAGCATACTGTTGGCTGTTTAGTGAGGACAGTAGTGACACTTTGTGCTTATAATTCATGATTGTAGTTTTGAAACTTAAGCATATTGTATGTGCTTAAAATTGATGCCCCATGGAAGGTGTTTGCCATTGATGGCATTATCAACAAATCAGGGTTGGTTTGGTTAAGCAGGTAGACTCAGAAGTACTGAAACAGAACCCAGAATTTGAGTAAATAATTAAATATTAATGGGATTTACTCAAAGCCCACTGTTTATAGCACACATTTTTTTTTACCATTATTTTACTTCATATACAAGGATGCTAGGAGGGTGTACTTCCTGTGTATCGAAACAAAGGAATCTATGCCTTAAAAATCTCATAATGTGCCAGTAGTTACAGAGCCAGAGAGTGCCAATACAGGGTCTTTTATGGTTTGTGTGATCTCAAAGCTCCTGTTTTGATTACCGACTATCATATGCCCTCTCAAGCTTATTAGAACGAATGAAGTGCTCATACATTGCATTTGAATGTAATTTTATAATTCACCAGAATTCATTTCCTGATCTCACAATGATAATAAAAATGATGAAATAAAAATCTCTTTCTGAACAATCTCTTGTTAAAGGGGGAAAAAAAAATCCTTGATCTCATTAAATGCCTGTTCTTGAATCCCTGAGGCCTGCGAGTGTTACTGTCCATGGTGCTGAGATAAGAGTTACTAATCAACTGACCTTAAAATAGAAAGCACATTCTGCCAAAATGACCCAGGTGGATTCAGTATCATCATAGGATGCACCAAGGAAAGGCTAACATGATGCTGCTGAGTTTCAGAAGCAGCATTTCTTTACTGGGAGGGGGCCCACCAGTCAATGGTAGCTGGTAGCTTTCAGAAGCTGATAAAGGGAAGAGATTGGCCCCTAGATTTCCAACTAGTAATTGGATCCTGTTGGCTTGATTCTACTCAGAGAAGCCTCCATGGGATCTCTAGCCTACAAAGCCACAAGATAATACATGGGCGCCATATTCATCCTTGAAATCAGTGGTAATTCCTTATATCAGAATAAGAGATCAATGTAGGAATCAAAGGGAGTTACAAACAAACAAAATAATAATAAAAGCAAGTAGAGGGGAAGAAAATAAAAACAGAGATGGAGAAAAATGAGAGCAGATGAAATAGAAAACAGTGAAAACACAATCCCAAAGATGTGACCCTGAGGCTTTCAGCTGTGGTCCACTAAGAGGCTTCTGTGACTAAGAACAGTATGGTTTTCTCTAGACCCTCAACTTTCTCCATCACAAGGAGTAGACAGACATATTTTTAAAGTTCCTCATACATCAAGTTACTTTGAAGGGTTGGTTGAAAAGGAAATAGACTTCTGCGGCTCAGCCCCAGAGTTGTTGATTAGATAAATCTAGGATGAGGACCAAGAACATGTATTAGCTACAAGTTTCTGTGTGAGGCTGATGGCCAAAAACTTTGAGACCTGTTTTGAGCAGTGATTCTTAGAAGGGCTATCTATAGTATTCCACCCTTAATAACATTAATTTCAGTTTGCTTAACTATCAAAATATACCCCTATCCAGATAACCAGGACCTTAGGAGGACTAATTATGAGGGTGGTTTTGCGTGTGTGTGTGTGTGTGTGTGTGTGTGTGTGTGTGTGTATGCATATATATGCAGGTCCATGTGCATGCAAAGATGATGTTAGGTGTCTTGATCAACCTATATTTCCCCTGTTTTGAGACAAGATATTTTACTGATTCAAAAGGTTCCTCAATTTAGCTATCCTGGAGGTCCATAAGATCTGAGTATCTTCCTACCTCTACCTGCACAGTGTTAGGCTTTCTAGTATTTACTATCGTGCCTGACTTTTTAATGTGGATGCTGAGGAGCTAAACTCAGATCTTCAATGTTTGTAATTTACTGACTGACTGATCATTCTAAAAAATGACATACTTTCCCCAATTCCAGGGATGGAAAAGGCAGAACTAGTTACAGGTTATGCATGTTCATATGTGGCCTTTTTGAGCAGAGATGCCATTGTTCTGCCAAGTCTTGTGATTGCCATGATGTTCCCCTGTTCTCTCCCTTTCATCCATACTGAAATACTGTAAAGAAGGAAGACACAGCATCACATGTCTAAGGTTCACACCTGCAATTACTTGTGTGTGATCTTGGCAATTTTTCCTGGGCAGAAGAGCAGAACAATTTCAGTAATTGCCTAGAGTTCTCAGAGTCATGGAGTTTGTGCTCTGTGAATGTTGTTACCTCATTTTGTCTCCTTTTCTACTGCTACCTGGTCACTATGACTATATAGTAATAAAAGCAGAACAGAAAACTCAGCCGTATCCCTCAATTCATCACTTCTAACCTCACGGGGTACTGTGACCTTTAGAAAGTATTTTCATTTTCTTTACCTATCTTTTTCATTTACTTTCAATGCATGGAATGAAATGCATGATGTCTAAAGTCCCGAGTCCATAAAGCTTCAGATTTTAGGAAGCAAAGAAACCACACATGAGTATATTAACACAATGTCACAAAATTGTAGCCTGAAAAGCCTCTTGGCTTGGTCTGTTCAAGTCTTTATTCAAATGACAATATTTAACATTCAGAAAATTGTTCATACAGTACAGCTCTGGTTCTGTATTTCTGTGTGGTCATAGTCAATAAGAACTCAGTGCTCTCACTACATTACTTAGTTGAGTAATCTCTCATTTTACATGTGACCTGCTTAACTCAGAAACATTATCTCTCTGTTCTCCTCTGTCTCTCTAAACATTTCAAGGCTTAAGCTTGTTTATGCAAATTGTGCCATGTCAAACATAGCCAAAGTTGTCATTCACCTTGATACACAAGGAGCACATATAACCCAGGGATATTACCCCAAGGTAAATTATAAGCCCAGGTATCTGTTAACACATCCAACTTTCTACCTAAGAGACTCAGGAACAAACAAGCTGATCTGAGCCTTAGAGAATATTAGGAAGCCTCTCTACTTTTAGCTTTGATTACTCCAATACAACGTCTGAGCATAGACCTCAGATATCAGCAGGGAAGATCCTACACACAACTACACGTCAAACCTAATAAACACAATGCTAAATTATGTCATTAGATGTGTCAAATCCCTATGTTGTTGTCTGATAAGCAATATTGGAGATGAAGGCTTGTGACCTGCAATGGCCATTGATTTAAGCCTTGGACAATGAGACCTTGCTTATGTTTATGATAGCTAGGTACAGTTTGAGTATATGGGTGATATTTTTCAAAGTCAGCAAACTTAGCATTCTGCTTGGATGTAAATTTACAGAAATCAGTATTGCAGGCTAGTTTTAAGTTGGGGGAAAGTATTTCCTTTCATTGGAATGTTTCTGTCTTTATTTTTAGAAAGCCCTTTCCCCTTGAGGGTCTAGAGTGTGTGTGGTTAGAAGCTTCTCTTATCTTTTACCATTACCAGGAACACTAGCTATATCATGTTTTACTACTTTCTCCAAGAACTAAAAAAAAAAAAAAAATCCTTTGTTTTTTGTCATCTTCCTTCACAGAAAAACCTGCTGCATAGTTGTTCTAGCTGTCTTCACACTCTGTCCAAGAAAGTGTGAAAAAAAAAACAAACTTGTCTAACCTCCAAGGTCGACTGTTCTAAAGGGTCCTTTGTCAAACAAGGGCGGAGACTTCTTTCACCCATTTGATTCTCATTCCCGAGCACTACCTTTGGCTCACCTTTCATATTTAACTTGATCAACGCCGCTGAGAAATAAGGGTGTCTGGAAAAGGGAACTGCATAGTCTACTTGACAAGGAAGCTTGCTGGGAGACTGAAGGCAACTGTGAGATATAACATCACACCATGCCAAAAAAAATTGTGCAGTTTCTTCTTCTGTCATTCAAATATATTGGCCAATGGATGATCAGAAACATATCAAATCTTGAGAAAGAGGTCCCTTAAGCAGAGCAAGGTTTTGTAAAAGAAAGTTCTATGTCTTTTATTAGAAACATTATGGAACAGCCTGGAAGCTTTGGTTGACATACTTCATTACAACACCTGGGATTTTAGGAATAGCCATTTTCATAGTATGATATTGCAAAAGACAATTGCATTCATAAATTTTGGCTGTAGTTGATTTTTTTAACTCTTTGAGGGCCTGCCACTCTGTTACCAAATAAATACACAGAGATTTATTCTTACTTATAAAAGCCAAGTCTTACTTTGACTTGTTTCTAGCCAGCTTTTCTTAAATTAAATTATCCCACATACTTTTAACTATATTTTGCCTTTGAGATTTTCCCTTTCTCTATTCTCTATTCCTTTCTATCTGTCTTACTCAGTGGTATGCTGCGTGGCTTTGTGGCTGGCTCCTGGCATCCTCTCTTCTTCTTCTTTTCTCACTCCTCTCCCTTCTACTCTTCTCCCACTTCTTCTCTTTGCCTGTCAATCCTACCTATCCGTCTTCCCTTCCTTGCTATTGGCCATACAGCTCTTTTGTAGACCAATCAGGTGTTTTAGACAAGCAAAGTAAAACAGATTCACAGCGTTAAACAAATACAACATAAAAGAATGCAACTCAACTTTGTATCATTAAACAAATATTTCACAGCATAAATGAATGTAACACATGTTACACTAATATTCTACAGTGCTTGGCATGACAACATGACCTGGCCTTCATGGCTAGACTGTGAGATGCTCCTCTTAGATAAAATGCTGTAGAATACCAAGTTCAGACAAGGTCACCCAGAGACCAAAGTAAAACAAAGTAATAATGTTTCTTAAATGTATCCAAGTGCAACAATAATAAAACCCATTCCTTATCCCTTCATACTATATTGATTATTTTTCTCATTGTTATTATAAATTCCCTGATAAGAAGCAACTTGGGATGAAGGGTTTGTTAGGAATCACCGTTAAAGTAGATAGAAGCCATGGTGGAAGGAGCAATGGGCTTCTCATCATACCACATCCACGGTTAGGAAACTGAACTATGAACACGAAGTAGGACAGGGTTTTAAGAGCCCCAAAGCCTACTTCAATGACCTACTTCTTCCAGTAAAGTTTCACCTCATAAATGACCTGAAGCCCCCCAGAAATGTTCCACCAACTAAGGCTCACGTGTTCAAACACATGAACCTGTGAACATTTTACATACAAACCATGACAAATAACAATATTCTCTCTCTTGTTTACCAC
>NC_022009.1:26870789-26955717 GCF_000317375.1 Microtus ochrogaster | reverse complement strand
TAAAAAGAAACTGCTTGGCCCTCATTGGTTAGAAGATAGGTGGGAGGAGTAAACAGAACAGAATGCTGGGAGGAAGAGGAAGTGAGCTCAGACTCAACAGCTCTCCTCTCTGATGCCTCAGAGACGCCATGCCCCCATCTCCAGGGTGGACAGAAGAGCTCTGCTCTCTGAGACACACACGATGAAGACCCAGGATGGACGTAGGCTAGAATCTCCCTCGTAAGCCACCTTGTGGGCTACAGCAGATTATTAGAGATGGGCTAGTCCAGGTGTGAGAGTTAGCCTAGAAGACACTAGGTAGAAATGGGCCAAGCAGTGATTAAAAGAATACAGTGTCCGTGTAATTATTTCGGGGCATAAGCTAGCCAAGCCAGGCGGCTGGGGTGCTGGGGACGCAGCCCCACCGCTCATATTTCAACACCCCCAGAAATGTTTCACCAACTAAGGCTCACGTGTTCAAACACATGAACCTGTGAACATTTTACATACAAACCATGATAAATAACAATATTCTCTCTCTTGTTTACCACTTTCCAATTTAGCCCCATTTTTTTGTCATCATAGATCTACAGTCAATAAGAAGCACATCTTTCATGTTGTACTTGCTTTCTCAAAGTCTAGAATAAACCACATTTATTTGAATCATCCCACTAAATCATTCAGCCCAAACTATAAATCCTAGGACATGTTTTTTTTTTCTTCTAAAACTTGATCAGAGACACCATCGTTTCCCACCGTAGTCTCCTCCCCCACAGTTGACCATAAG
The DNA here is from genome assembly GCF_000317375.1 of Microtus ochrogaster. Taxonomy (NCBI): domain Eukaryota; kingdom Metazoa; phylum Chordata; class Mammalia; order Rodentia; family Cricetidae; genus Microtus; species Microtus ochrogaster. The sequence continues at coordinate 26,954,951 of NC_022009.1, read as the reverse complement.
GCTAATTCCAGTAGCCAAAGACATGGGTTCAGATGGCCTTTGAAGGAAATAATAACGTAATCAGGTGTTTTCTGCAGAGAGAGGCCAATGCCACAATTAAACTTTTCATGCTTCCCAAATCTTTCAAGATCAAGTACACAAGCCTTGGCCTGAACATGAAGGTTTGGAGGATCTGACTGTTTCTTTGCTGCCTCACCAGGCAAGTGATTCACTCGCTAGTTTACTATAAACCAAGCGGACTGAGTGGGGCTCCTGAGAGGGTGCAGCGGCCAGAATATATCTATGCCTCCTTTATCACTAAAAGTTCTTTGCAATATAATAATGTATTGCAAAAGGAAGTCCCAAATTCTGTCACATGTCATCTTACAGGTAAAAGATAAAGGAAGAAAGAGGAAGCACGGGCAGGTGGGGGAAGCAATGGGGGACAAAGAGTTGACTCAAGAGACCCGTGTGTGGTCACTACCAGACACTGTCAGAGAAGGAAGGAAGGAATTCCTGCTTACAACAAGAAATCAGTCAGTCCTGATGATTTGATTTTGAAATTGTGACCTCCAGAACTGTGAGAAACATAAATTAATTTTTACTCTAACTTGTCAAGCTGTGGTAAATCTTGTGTTGGTAAGTTAATGTGGTGGGTGATCTCCACTGCCAACTTGATTGGATTTAGAATCGCCTAGGAGACCCACCTCTGGGTATGTCTGTAAGGCTGCCCAGAAGAGAGAAGACCTATGCTGAGATGCCTAATAGTCGCCAATTGGCCTGGGGGCCCAGATGAAATGAGAAACACAGCAGGAGAAAGAAACGCTGATTTTTTTTATTTATATTTTTGGTTGTGAGCCTAGCCTTTAACGGCTGAGGAGAAAGAAAGCAGAGCACCAGTTCGTTTTTTCATAGACAGAATGTGATTCCTACCACCAGACATTTCTGCCATGAAAGTGTGAGTCAAAGAAAAGACATACCTGTTAAAGTTGCCTTTCTTGGGTACTTTGTTATATCAATGAAGAAAGTAAACAATACAATTAAAATACCCTTTCTCTAGACAGGCAGATCTTTCACTTGCCCTTGCTAACCACTGAGGCAAATGTTTTCTGATTCTTTTCCTAACCCCTACTTGTCTTTAAAAGTCAGCTCAATAACATTGCTTACTGCTCTTGCAGAAGAGTTAGGTAGAGCTGGGCGGTGGTGGTGCACACCTTTAATCCCAGCACTTGGGAGGCAGAGGCAGGCGGATCTCTGTGAGTTCTAGATCAGCCTGGTCTACAGAGCTAGTTCCAGGACAGGCTCCAAAGCCACAGAGAAACCCTGTCTCGAAAAACCACACACACACACAAAAAGAGTTAGGTAGGTTTCTGCACCCATGTTGTCAAATTGGATGACTCACAACTAAGTGGAACTCCAGGGGACCTGATGGCTTCTTCTGCCCTCCAGTGACATGCTTATGTGAGAACATGTGGACACACATACAAATGTGTGCAAACACATAGTGAAAAATAAAATCAATCTTTTAAAGGATAGTTCAGTTCATACACAATCCTGGAAATCCTGAATCTGATGTATGTGTTTCTGTTACCTACAATTTCCTTTTTCCAGGCTTTTCTACTATGTCATGCATGACTGGCTGAACTTTCTGTCAACCTTCATACTCTGTGTTACATTCAAGGCAAGTTCCATGATACTCACCCCTTTAAAATTTATTCGTATCTCACTCAGTACATTAAAAAGATATGCAGTGAATTTGAAAATGAATGAATGCATTTTCATGTTGAGAGACTATTTTAAATTTGTTCATCTTTCAAGGTAATATTTTAAATAATCTCTCACCCACTTAAAAACAGAGTGTATAAACTTTTAAACTATACTGGGTAAATCATACAATATTCCTAGTAAGAATGATCGTAGTTGTTGGAATAGTAACTGGTTCATATGAGCTCTAAATATTTTCTTCTTCCCTGACCTTCTTATTCTCTCCTTCTCATGAGTCATTATTTTGGGGGAGTTTGCTAACTTCAGTAAAATTTTATAGAAGAAATTGTAGACTTCCAGAGAACAGCAAGATGCTGGAAGTTGCAGAGAGTTGAGTCCAATATTTGCAAATAGTTGACCTGGGACTGTATCATGTCGGAACACAAGGCCCAGGAGTAGGGGTATGGGAACGTTAGAAATAAGTGTCTATACAACCTTACAGAAGAAAACAAGCAAGAGCCCCTGTCCCCTCCATTGAATATGATTTTTATTATTTCCCCAGGAGACAGAGCATTATAATGGGACATTTGAGGCACCTCATAAATTCAGCATTACCCATCTATCCTTTTCTTTTATTTTTCTGGATAGCAACATAAAAGAAAGTGGAGAGAGGAGCGATCCCAAACTACTTTTATCTGCAAGCAAGCTAACTTGGCCAGAACAGTATGAATCAGAGAGAAAAACCAACAGTGCCTGGATCCTGATTTTAATGTGATCTCTGTATGCAGATATGTATGCGTCCTAACTGGTGTGGGGATACCTTATAAAACATGCACAGTATTTCAGTTCAGTACCTCTTGATTTGCCTAAGTGATGTGCTAGATGGAGAAATAGTGGAGGCGTTTGATTATGTTTGCAGCATCTGAAACTGGAGCATTTGGTTCTAAGCCTTCCTTCCTTGTTGTCTAGGTGAATATCATGTCCCAGCTTTATCAACTGTAAAACAGAATTCGTGTGGGCATTCTAGAACAAAGTAAGTTAATATCTATTAACTGTTAGGAAATGCGTCCCATTGATGGGGATCCGAAGAACTGACTCAGAGGCATCAGACACTCCAAGAAGTATAACTTTGTCTCTATGGGATCTCTCAGTAATTTCCTACGTTTTATTGTCTGACACTCAGAGGGCAAACAACTTACTCGGGATTTCAAACTTGTTAAAAGGACTGGGTGTTGCGATGCACAACTGAAATCCCAGCACTGGGGACATGGAGGCAGGAGGATCCGGAGTTTAAAGCCAGCCTTGTGGATTAGTTGAAAGCCTGCGTGAGCTGCAATGTGTGATCATGTCTGAAACAAACAAGAAAAGAAGTGACAGGGACAGGATGTGGAGCTCAGTCTTGTTTGGATCGGTCCCCAATTTTTTTCACTCATTGCTCTGAGGCTCACTCCAAGATTTTTCTTTTCTTTTAGCTCTTTGAGATAGTGTCTTTCTATATATCCCTGACTGTCTAGAACAGAGTGGACTTGAACTCACAGGGATCCACTGACCTCTGCCTCCCACGTGCTGGAATTAAAGGATTGTGCCACCATGCCTGCCCAAACATTTTCACCCCATTTCTCCTACAGCTGAAATTACCCATTTTCCCAGATGTGATGATGTTGTCATTAATACATACATAGTATTAATACATAAAATTACATACTTAAATTATTGTTTATCTTCTCCTTACTTCCCCTTTTACATTTCTTCTTCTTTTTTTCACATGCAGTCTACTACATGGCCTGATTCCGGAAATCACAAGCAGGCCTTATATACTTCCTTCTTTTTATTGTCAAAATTAACATATATGATACTTATTATTATTTACTATTTCTGTGCTTATTATTACTGTGGATGTGTGCATGCCACAATCTGTTTGAAGAAGTCAGAGGATGACTTTGTAGAGCCAGTCTACTCCTTCCGCCTTTCTGTGGGTTTTAGGATTGAACTCAGGTCACTAGGCCTCCGCCCACACATTTCAATCACCCCTACCAGCCGAGCTATCTTGCTCACCCCTGATCACTAAATTTTAACTCTTTAAGTCAACCTTCCCTCAGAGGGAGTAGTATGACCACACGGACACCAGGTGTCCCACCTATAAAACCCCGGGACACTCAAAGGCTCTTTAACTTCCAGGTGGATAAGGAATGCCCACTCTGGATGCACTCCATCCATCTTGTCTACTAGCCTTGTTAGAAAGCAAACTGAGCCTGCCACTAGATAAGCGGAAGTAGGTCTCTGGGTACCCTGGAGACAGCAGAAGCTTCTGTGTCAGACACACCTGGTCTGAAACCATTGGTGCTTCCACTTAGTAGCTACCCAGTATTGCCTGTGTGAATTTTCCTTTTCTCAAGTTAATTCTGTAATACCTCTTATTGTGTAATTGCTTTGAAGATTAACTATGATAAAGAAAATGGAGTACATGGCATACAGATTATGCTCAGTGTGTAACAAGAAAGGATGCTGCATAATAAAATCTCTATTTTTATAAGTTTGAAATGATTGCCTCTAAAACGTTCTCAAGACCAAGTAGAAGAATGGAAGGAAAGTATTCTAAATTGAAACCTAAAGTTTCTTCTCCTTCTTGAGCGTAACCACCAAACAAGCGTCTCCTCTGGAGATTTCAGTAATGAATTTCTATTTAATTGACGCTGCACCGATGCATGCTTTGCACCCACAACACACTCATTCTCCTCGGTCATGCAAAGCAGGAAGAAGCTGGTAAATCACTCGGTGAGCATAATGAACTCCAGTTCTCCTTCACGAGGGCAAAATTACAAACGTGCTTTTCACTTCCAGACAATTAATTAATTTGTTTACACGATTGCTTCGCTTTGTTTTATTTCATAATTCTTTCCTTTCCACTTGCCCAGCTAGTTCGAGGGTTTTCTCTTAACCCTTTCAGGTGTCCCTCCAGGGTGCAGCAGAGCGTCATTTAAGGGACACTGTCAGCTTGAATGACTTTCAGATCTGGAGATAGAAGGTAGCAGCAGAAGACAGTTTGGGCAGTTTTCCATAGGTCTGTGCTATATTCTGCCTCTAAAGGGAAGCTTGCTGGCATGATCTACCTCTCATATGTGTCTTGCAGGGACCTGCTTTTGTCAGAAGGCAGGAGGGGTCACAGGGTTAATTCCCTGTATGGTGCCTTCTCAGCATCTTGAACCTGCTTCATGAGATTCTTGCGTTTTCATCTTTCTGGTGTTTGGGGACATTTCCTGATTCATTCTCATGTAGATTGTGGTTTCAGCCAAATGATCACATTCATATTTCTGTTATAATTTCTTATTGCTGGATGTTTACCAGCTGACAAGACATGATGTTGGCAGGCAAGTGTTTTCTAGGCTTCTGCTCTCTCTTCCCTTTGGTTCCTTTAGTTTTGTATCTATGATTTTTACACATTGCTGTGCTTTTGTTTGACTTATAGCTCTCCCACTAGTCACTGCTTTTAAACATCTAGAAGATTTCACATGTGTTCCTCTTGGAGAGGTACATTTGAAAGAACCAACACAAAGAGCCGTGCAAAGTACTGGCCTTGGTGACACAAGTCAAGCACAGTTTAAGGAAGGCAGGTTTGACTATTCACCTTTATTATTATTATTTCCCCTACAACTGCAGTGACTTCTTTCTGCCACACAATCTATTAGTCACTTTCAGTGCAAAATATGTTTGAGTTTGACATATTTATCAATCCTAGTACGTTTGTGACCAACAACATCCTCCTTACAATGAAGCTTCAATTTTTGTCCCATATCAAGTCCCAACCTCAGCCACAGTTTATAATGTGGACCTATGCACATCAACAGATATTCATTCCTGGGGTCAGTCAGGTAACTGTCGCAAACAGGTGTTCTTCTCTAACTATCAAGGTTTTGTTTGCAATAAAATATAACCATTCCATAAAAACCTGTAAGGTTCTTTCCAACCTCACCCTAAAGTTGATATTCTAATATTTTCCTCAGTGGTAGATGGGAAGGAAAAGACAGAAGAACCAGGGGTGTCCTGGGCCTGACCTGTTCCAGGTTAGGGTGCACCCAAAGTAGGGAGAAAATCTGAAAATTTACTGTATGCCTTACATCTCAATTGCTACAGTTTGTTACTCTGGATGAAACACAAAGTAAGCTGCACATTTTTGCTGGAGTAGTTTGGCCCAGCTATAACTGATGAAATGGGACTTTGCCATCCACTCTTTTTCCTCTTTTAACATGTGTGCTCAATCATTAGCTGTCATCGTATGGGTAATTCAGTTTGTTAGTAACGATTGTAGTTATTATTGCCATGCAATAAACAGATTGGGAAATGAGGATACTTATGTGATTTTTGAACCTTGCCAAGATAAATGTCAATGTCAAAGGGCTTTTGGATACAATCCTAGAGGGAGTATTGCATCCAGAAGTGGGGGACTTATTATCGGATCATTACATATTTTTAGATGACTGTGTATAACCTGTCAAATTAAGGAGCTGGTGACACAGTAGGCAAGGCACATTAGGTGGTAATGACTTGGCCTTGACTAACAAACAGGTGATCTGACCTAAGTTAAGATATGTTTCTCAAACTCCAGATTACAATTCTTCTGATTAGTTGGTGGCATCAGCTCTTTTCTTTGGAGCAAGTTTCGGGTCTCAGGTAGAGGATCATACTATAATGAATGAGGCAAAAACATTACCACAACCCTATTAAAAGGAGGTGGCACAGAATCCTATTAAAAGCTCAGAGTTAGAATCCATATTTTGATCTGAGTTCTACAACTAACTAGCTATGCAATCATGAGCAAGCTCCTTAAACAATCCACCATTCAGTGTTTTCCATCAGTAAGGATAGCAAAAATATGCACATCATAAGCATTTTTTGAGAAATAAGAAAGAATGCATCCATGCTTGAGTAAGTAAAAAGACTCATAATGTAGTTACTTATGATAGACTGATGAATATTGGGCTTATGTCATTGAGACACCCCATGCTCAGCTTCAGGTGTTCTCTTTGTATCACAACACAAAGTAGAATCCAAGTTCTTCACTGGGGAGAGTTTGGAACGTTGCTAAGAAACCCTCCAATATTGGTAAATGATATTATCTCCCAAAAGAAGACATACTGAGATAAGCAGGAGTAGAGTGTATTAAATTGGCAAATATTTTATTTACTAAGTATCAGTGACTTCAGCAACTTCTTCTCAATTGTATGTGAACATAATTATACACAGGGAGAGTACTTGGGGGTTGGTGAAGAAGTGTGTGTTCACGTGGGTGGGCTATGGTGCCTAGTGTACCTCCCCTGCTCACATTAGTTCAACACACACAAAAGGATGATATTGAAATGCATTCAGGGCAAGTTGCCAATGCTGCCACGGCAGTGATCTGTCTACAAAGTTCTGACCTTGCACCTCAGTATAGAATCTTGTTGAGAGGACTGGAACACTAGGGTCTCATGCTGTCTTGTCTTGGTTGGAAAGCTTTGACTTTAGAAACCAATTCGATAAAAGTTCAAAGTATGTGTAGAATAGGGCCCAAAGCAAGAGGAAAACTTCAGTAGTGGTCATTTATCTCAACCTTAAAAGACAAGGTCTGAAACTCAACTTTTCTAAATTTCTAAATCTTAAACAGTCCAAATAATTTAAACATAAACCACAAATATATGCTATATAAATATTTTTGAACTACTGGCCAACTTTAAATAAACATTAGTGAGCAAGTCTGATTTTCAATTTGCTATAATAACCAGGGAAGGTTAGTTATGTTGTGCCATAGTAATACCTATAAATCATATATACATACCCACACATGTTTGTTTCTTGTTCATATTTGCTAACATGAAAACTTGGTACCTCTCTATCTTATACAAGATCTTCTGGAATGCAAGACATCCAAATTACAAAGAGATAACATAAGTTAGCGTGAGTGGGCAGAATACGGGGCAATTCTAACTCAACCTACCCTTGCCCAGAAATGACACACAATCAATGCACACCTAACAAAGAACTAGATAATAAAGCACACCAGGCCATAGATAACTGATGGGCAGAATTTTTGTCTCACTCAATCTGTTTTCTCAACATATTTGTGCTTATTTCCATCAAAATTTCTGTTGCTTTTCTCTTACCAAAGTATATGCAAATCAGCAAACGCTCAACAGGTGCACTAATGGCAAAATACAACAGAATAGTCCTAATAACTAATGCTCAAAATAAATAAATTAATAAAGTACCAAGAGTACATTTCATGGTCTGAGTTTACCTCTGTCTAGAGTGACATCTGAGTGATTTTATTGATTATATTGAAGATCATGCCCTGATCATATTCAATCTTATTTATTAATCCTGCATTCTTATTGTTTTCACTCTGACCTTATTCATGTTTGCAAAACATCAGTATAATGTTTTCTGTGAAATTGCGTGAGTAATTTGCCTTTGCTATAAGTATGGCTAAAAAAATCAGCATGCTTTGAAACTGTCATTACTCTAACCCCAGATATTCTTCCCCTTCTTATCCTGATACTATGACACTGGATATTGTTCAGTTCTTGCCAGGGCTGTATCAGTGTCTTACTTATACAAGGTGAAATGGTGAAAAATGATAAAAAGCTGTAACCAAACCTCAAATCCAAGGCAATAAAAATCTGTCTTCCATTGGTGGCAATACTCATGTGAATCAAAGATCTAAACTCAGAGATCGCATGGGACTGTTTGCACATAAGTCTTAGCTTTTGCAAAGTTCAAAACTCAGGATGCAACCATGAAATTAGCTGAACCACTGGAGTGGGGCTTTGCCACTTCAAAGGGGATTGGGGAATAGTGTAAACACAGCTAATTAAGCCATGTATTGAAATGAGACTGGAGGCTTGAATTCTTATCTATTTTCTCAATGCAAATGTTAGAAATGTAGCATTTCTACTGGAAGATAAGAGACAATGGACCCTAGAGGCAGAAGACATTAATGGAGATATTCTGTCTCATGGTTCTGAGATAAACAGACTAAATCTAAGGGCAACTTACTTTTGAAGGCCAGGCTTCCTTATTCTGTTTTCTGTCAGTTCAAGTAATGTACGGGCACAGTGATTTGTTTGATGGCTCTGCACCTTTGAGTCTCCGTTCCCCTCTTAAAAAGATCCCAGCACATTTGTTTGCTGCTGGAAAACTGTTAAAACCCTGACACTCCATTAAAAAGAAACAAACCAAAAACAAACAAATAAAAAAGCAAACATTCTCCAGTTCTAAATATGCAGAGCCACAAAAAAAAAACCAGTAGAATAGGAAATCTATATTGCTTGTGTATAAGAGATAGAACATTTTGTTTCTGGAATTTACCCAGGAGCCCCTTGGGGCATCATTTTCTATGTGTCCATATATGTTCAACCATGTTCTGTGTCCTCACCCTACACCCAGGACATAGAATTACAATCTCTTCAGTAGCCACTGAATAATATGATTCCATGTACTTTTCTGTACAGTTTCTTTCCTTTGCTGATCTTAACTGTCAGTGTTACACTTCGCTATGTGAATGTCCTTGCTTGATCTATCAGTCACACAGCTGTGGACAAAGATTTGGGGACTATTTAGAGGCATTCATAAAACCAATCTAGGGACCTTCTGTATATGTGCCTTTTAAAAGCATATTTAAGACATGCTAAGTAAGATATTCTCTCTTTCTACTACCACTATGAATTCCTAAAGGAAAAATAAAAACCAACTTCAAAGCAGAATGGGCTTTATGCAGTGAGGATAAGTACCTGGAGAGTAAACAAATAATTACTTGGCATTCTGTCTGTTCAAGTAATGACAGTGAATGTCAGTTGGCAGTTCTCAGCTTTGCCTGATTTGACTCTATAAACTGACAAATTGACTTTATTTTAGTTTTCTCTGGCTAAAGAAAGATTCATGAGGGATGCAGACCAACTCTCCTCTGCCTCTCTTCTCCCTGTCTTTTTCACCCGCAAGTGTGCATGAACACACACACAAACAATTTTCTTGACTCTATATCTCATTTTACTCCTGCCCATGCCACAGTTATTAGCGACAAAAGTTTACTGAAAAGCTTCTCGAGTACAAACTAGACAAATTGTTTTTTTTTTTATTTATCGTTTGATGATGATGATGATGCTTGTTTTGTTTTGTTGAGGTGTTTGTTGTTTTGAAGTTTGAATAGTACTTTTGATAACATTTTACAGGCTGGAACATTGTCACTACTGGCAGGGCACGTGTTGCAATCTCAACTTCCGATTCACTTTCTCATGCATGTAAAAGATGTTCCTTCAGTGTAAAGAGTTGGTCTGAACATAGAAAGCACAAGTTCCCATTCTCACCTTCCTGAGAAGAGAACTGTGTCTCACACACATTAAAATGCTTGCTCAGGATGTAACAGCAAAGAAGAGGTGAAGAAAGGATTGAAATGAAGTCCCGAGACCATCAGGCCACACATTGCTGTGCCTTACTCTTTGATTAAAGCACATTGTATTATATTAGGGTGAAGAAGGAAAAAAAGTGATTACTTTCTTTCTAACACACACGGACACACACACACACACACATTTAGAGAACCAGACCTGTTAAATCTTTTGCTCCACTTGTTTGCTAAATAACTTTCTCATCTTACAAAAATATTATGCACTCCATTCTCAACATACAAATTATAGAAAATGCCATGAAAGTAATAGATGAGAATTCTAATGCTCACTAGAAATACAGTTCTATACAAATCTTTCATGATTTATTCAATGCAAATATACACACCCTGACATGGTACTAAAAAAGAGCTTTTAATAACTTGTTCTTCTTTTTCCCTCATATTTTATGAACATCTGTCAATGTAACTAAATATTAGCCTAAAATATTAAATAATATTCTTCTAAAGCATCATTTCACTGCACATAATATATATTTATAATGCCAGGAAACTTAATCTTACCTTTCTTTTTCTCTGCATGAAGATATGATAATAGCAACAGCTATGATGGATCTCTCAGCCTGTCACCTGACTGCATTTTAGCCAATCTGATTATACTAGACATTTTTCTTCTCTTCAGATAAGATGCTTATAAGAAACCAGAATAGAAATCCCTGTAACAAAACATTTTCTGCTTCCATAATCATTTCTACAAAATAATACTTCAAAATGGAATTGTTTGGTTAAATACACAGATAACTTAAAAGAATTAAATACGACCTTCCAAATTTCCAGTTCAGGAGAGAAGAGCAGCTCCTGACCCCCTTAGCAAAACATGGAAATAAATGTTTCCTTGGATAGTTGCCAGCAATCAAAGGGTTTGTAATCTACTATTATTCTTACCACTACTTTTGACTACCACAAGCACAGTTTAGATTTTTTTCTAGTGTCCTTCAGACTCTACAATGGTGTCATGAGCAGCTACCGTTTTACAAGATTTCAGAACAGCTTAAGATGTGAGGATTTCCATGGGTCGAGGGTTTGCCCATGCTCCCTTCTTCTTATAAGTCCACTTTGAGCTGCAATCTCCTCATCTTTTAGGGTTTGTAGAGAGCCTCTCGTGCCCCCATCCTAGTCTGTAGCCCTTCCACTCACTCCTCACCCTTACCTGAGCTTAAACACCGACATAGCTATTGTTATCACTACTCTTAGATGATTCTGTGCTATGATTTGAGTGAAGTTCCCCATCATTTTAAACCATTGCTGCTGGTGTGACAATATTGGGATTTTTAAGACATGGTTGGATCATGGTGGTTATGCCATTGGGAGTGAAAGAAAGCTGCCTGCCATCCAGGAATAAAGTAACTGTTCTGGAAGCGAGCCCCACCCCTCTCGCTCTCTTGTCTTTGCCCTTGCATCATGCCTCAACTATCGCTGTGCAACTATCAACTAAAGCAACACAAAGGCCTTCATCAGATGCCAGCACCTTTTTACATGTATTCCCAGTCTTTAAAGGCCAAAACCAATAATTTTTTGTGCGTTATAGTGACCCAATCTACGGTATTTTCTTATAGCAGTCCAAACACAACCACCTTCTGGCTTCTCCGGTTTTCATTTGGTTTCACTGTGTCAATATTGTAGAATGTTGCATTTAAAACCCCTGAGTATTCACAGGTCTGTTGCTTTTCCAGCATTCTCAGCTATACATTATTACACGTGTTTACTTCCTCAGTTTATTGTCTATCTCCCTCACTAGATTCTAATGAGGACAGCTGGTCTATGGGCAAAATTAAGTACCTAGTCTTGTATCTAGCAAATGCCAGGCACCTAATAAATATTTGATGCTGGCTAAATGGGAGGAACATGTACATTTAGCATGGAAAAGATATCTCCCGACCCGCAGTTCTTAATGACTACATGAAGAGGAACAGACTCCAAGGCTAACGCACACTACCATTTTATAGAATGAAAAGTGCACTTAGACAAATTCAATCTTTTTTTCCCTGTCATGAGCTAGGTTAAGAGACCCCAAGGACCATGATATCCATTGTGTCCTCTTTGTAAATGCCCTTTATCTGGAAGTGGGGTGTGGCCCATTCAGAGAGCCCTTGTCCCATTTGCATAGCATCCTGGGCTTGATTGTCAGCACTACTAAAGAAAATTGATGATCGTCCTTGAAAAAGGCACTTTTTTGTTTTTCTGTGGATGAATAATAACTTTATACTTTAAAGGTATATTTGTAAACTATTTTCTTTGTCACAGTACACATCCCACATCCCATCTTCTTCTTCTCTTCCCAGTTATGATATACATAGTTTAACTTTTTCTTTCTAATTTTATATAGTACTGAGCGATTTACTTAATTAGAAAGGTAGTTAGAAAGCACCCAGTAGTTCTGCTGTGTTTCCTGCTCCAGAGGAGAATCTTTGGCCATGTTTAGTCTTCCAAACTTGTGCTGTTTGTAATATTTCAATGACTTAATACATGTGTAATGTGTGTAGGTGACACTTGTTAATGATGAGAACATAGTAGTTCCTCCCCACTCACTTTACTATTCAGCTTGATGCTAACAGGCAGAGAAGCATTACATACTAAAACCAGAACATTCGAAACCAGCCTGAAAGATCCCTTTACTGACAGGAAAAATGAATACCTCAGTCTGAACTGGTTGATTTATTTGTGAGAATGTTTTGGATGACATGACTTTTTCCTTCCTGCCTGCCTGCCTTCTTTCTTTCTTTTTTTTTCCTACCTTCCTTCTTTCGGTTTTTGAGACAACAGGGTTTCCTGGTGTAGCTTTTGGAGCCTGTCCTGGAACTCACTCAAGTTCACAGAGGTCGACCTGCCTCTGCCTCCTGAGGGCTAGGATTAAAGGACTGCTCCATTACCGCCCTGCTCCCTTTGGCCTTTAGTTTACAATTCGATTGTGCCTTTCTTTATCAAAATCAGGTTAAAATAAAGTGTACAATGCTAGAACTTTGATTTCCTACAATTCTATAATCACCCCCCCCCTTTCCTAACATCTCCCTTTCCATTTTGACAACAATAAAACAGTTCTCGAAACCCAGACTGACATGTGTAGCATCCTTGAGCTGTTGATCTCAGAAATCCTGAGCAGGAATTTCTTACCCTTTCACAGAAGTACAAGGGGAACATTTCACTTACAAGGTAATTGGAGCAGATTTTTTCCTTTTCTCCCATCCCTACATTTTCAGAAAATTGGCTCTTTAGACAGCATGGTGGACAGAATCAATTAGCATCTCCCCAAACAAAGTTGGGCTTATCTATTTTATATGTAAACATAGTACTAGTCAAGCTGAGACCCCATTAAAACCTTGCTCGTTAAGGTATTAACTCTCAACATGAGAATGGAAAAATTCTTGGCTATTAGTCTGTACCATATTTTTATTTTGAACTTACTGGAAAATAGCTGTGCCACAATATTGAGAACCATGTGGCTACCTGAAATTTTTATTAAGGAGATGGCAAGAGATCAGAGAAAAATAATCTTAATTTTGGAGAGTTTAGCCAATGTTGTACAAATAAGTTCTCACACAGTTAATCTTATATATACTGTTCCCAAACTCCAATGGAAATCTGACAATCTAGTATCTTAGAGATGGTTTCTATGCTATTCAACTGGAAGAGAGAGAGAAAGTAGCCATATAAGTAAGAAAAAAAATGAGCCAGAAAGAGGGAGAAGTGAGTTGGTTGGTTGTCTAACTATCATGATTGCTGTGCATCAATGCTCTTGTACACTGTAACGATTTGCCACTCATATTAGTTTAATAAAATGCTGATTAGCCAGTATCTAGGTAGAAAGTATAGGTGGGATGACCAAACTAGGAGAATTCTGGGAAGAGAAAAGGCAGAGACACAGTCACCAACCATAAGCAGAAGAAGCAAAATGAGAATGCCTCACTGATAAAAAATACCGAACAATGTGGCTAAACATAGACAAGAATAATAGATTAATTTGAGTTGTAAGAGCTAGTTAATAATAAGCCTGAGCTAATAGGGCAAACAATTTATAATTAATATAAGCCCTTGTGTATTTATTTGGGACTGAATGGATATGAGACTGGGTGGGACAGAAACCTCCATCTGTACATGATTTCTCTTTTGTCACGCAAATTTGCATATAAGAAAAATAATTTTTGTAGCTGAATAGATATGGTAGAAATACAAGTGAGTTATGACACAGTAGTTTTTTTATGATGCTAATAAAAAAATTGAAATCTGGCTAAATCTACACAACCCAAGTAGTATTAGGCTGAGTGAAGTGTATTAGTTTTCCAATGAAAGCTAGCCCATGGAGTACCTATGGAGGAAAATGTTTCTGAAGAATGGTGCATATTTCTGTATGTATGGAGGTTATCACAGAACCCTTGGAAGAAAGACAGAGTACAAGAATATAGAGCACATGCCCCTTGGGAGAAAGGCAGGGTACAGGGGTATAGAGCTCATGCCCAAGAAATGCTCTGTGTTTCCTTTATTTCTCAAAGAACCACCATCTTCTTTATACTTGAAAATGATGGCTAAGATGCCCTTAATTCTTGCTGTTTCTGATACCAAGTACAGTAGTTAGAAATGGAGTCATGGGTTAAAATGGAGCCTTTTGGTTGTGCTTGTATTGTGCACAGAATTTTAACGTTAGAGCAAGTGCTGTGGAGATCCTGACAAAATAACAAAAGGCAAAGCTTGATGGGTTCAGAATCACCACCAGCTATGAAGCAGAGAACACAGCAATCACATTCAGAAAATTAAAATTTCCAGAGTAAGCTGAAGATCTAAGCAGCAACCCATCGGAGTGATGCCTTCTACCCCACTTTGCATTTCTAATGGCAGATGAGACAGTAAAAAGTAAAGACATAATTGACCCAAATATCAATTAAGAAAAAATAACTCACAATATATCAAGCAATGCAACTCAGCTTTATGCTTTGAAAATAAACTATGATTTTTAACAATCCATGTCACGATCACAAACAATCAAATACAGTCACAAAGACAACTAAAAGATCTCTTATCCAGGAAAGAAATATGATAGGACTTTTTCTTATTAGCATGTAACCCCAGATATTACAATTAAAATCAGAGAAATGACTTGTTACGAGAACTTAAAGGATCTTTATAAATTCTTGGGTCAAGTAAGAGGCAAACCAATTTATTTTTTATCTTTTTAGTTCTTTTTGAGATAGGGTTTCTCTGTGTAGCCTTGGCTGTCCTAGAACTTGCTCTGTAGACCAGGTTGGTCTCGAACTTGCAGAGTTCCACCTTCCTCTGTCTCCCTAGTGCTGGGATTAAAGCATGCTACACCACCTGCCGATGAGGAAAACCAATTTTAAAACTTGCCTAGAAAAATAAAGATATAGAAGTACTACATTAAAAGCAAACAACAATGACAACCAAGCAAAACCACTGCATAGCAAGTTATATGGAAAACAGCAAAAACAGTGCCTACTGGGAAAATCCCTAGTCTTAAAGTAGTTGTAAAAGAAAAGAAACAAAACCAATTCAATATTTGACATGGGTGTGAATGCTTTGACTGCATGTAACTATGTGTACTCTATGCTCCAGTGCCTATGGAGGTCTAAAGTTAGCATTGGCTCCCCTGGAACTAGAGTTAACAGATAGTTGTGAGCAGTCCTGTGGGTGCTGGGAAAGAAACCTGAGTTCACCTAAGGAGCCTCAAGTGCTTTTAGTTGCAGAACCATCATTCCAGTCTCATCACAAGTTTTTAAAGGCAAAATACATTTAGGAGAAGTAAACAGAGCCATCTTGCAATGGAAATGAGGTTTTAAACTCGAAAATAATAGTAAAGCCAATATATTTAAAGCTTATAATTTGAAAAGAGAGCATATCAACACATATGCAAAATCTAAAATATGGTAGGTAAGAAATACAGACATTGTGAAGAAAATACATATATGAGAGTTCTTCAGGACAGTGGAGAATATTCTCATAGAACACAATTGCATAAAGATAATTCTAAAGGACATGCAAAATCAAACACATCCATTTCCATAATTGAAATTGAGGAATTTTCAACCACCTGAGCCTCTCTCAGAAAAGACAACAGGGGGATCCAAAAATTTCATAGGGAAATCATCCTAACCCTTTGGAGAGCAGATTCCAATGCTACATTAATTCAATGATGCTTGAGAGCATAGAAAAAGATGAAATTTGCAAGATGAACACAGTCCCACATTATAAAAACATTTCTAATTATTTGGCTATTGAAGAACCAGATCGTTGGACTCTCTTTCCAAAGCCAGCTTCATGATTGTTGTGGAAACACTGAACTCCTCTTACGAAGGACAGAAGCTAGGTTATATCAATACAATATCAGTGTTATGCTATCAGCCAGTGAGATTAAACAAGAGAAATGAAAAATTAAAAAGCTGAGAAGAGAGTGAGAAATTCTTCGCTTATCATACCACTTCACACACAGGGTGTTCGGAAGAAACAAACAAACAAGAAGTGAAGAATCAGGAAGATGGCAGAGTGCAGAAGCTGGGCCTTCATTCATGGCTTCCACTAGAAGGTGACGGTGAGGAGTCATTGAAAATGAGGTACGAAAGGAAAATCTTGTAGGAACATACCTAACAACAAAATGTGAAACTCTAACGAAATAATATAAAATAAAATTTAAATAAAGGAAAATGCATCCCTAGATACAAACGTCAATTAAGGTCATAAAGTTCATAATTATCCTAAATTAATTATCTCCATTAGTAATAAATTATTTCAATGCTATCACTTTTCCACTTATCTGTTAAGCATTTTCTTTCATCTATCAATTTATATATTTATTGAGCTAAAGAAAATGATTCTAAAATTTATATGTAGGGTTAAAAAGTATCAGAAAATCTGAGAGGCCAGGCAGTGGTGGCACAGGCCTTTATTCCCAGCACTTGGGAGGCAGAGGCAAGCAGATCTCTGTGGGTTCAAGGCCAGCCTGGTCTACAAGAGCTAGTTCCAGGACAGGCTCCACAGAGAAACCCTGTCTCGAAAAACAAACAAACAAACAAAAACAAAAAAGAAAGAAAGGAAGGAAGGGAGAAAGAAAGAAAGAAAGAAAGAAAGAAAGAAAGAAAGAAAGAAAGAAAGAGAGAGAGAGAAAGAAAATCTGAGAGATGAGTGAGTGATAAGGGAGAATTTGGCTTGCTAGAGTTTGAGTTTATTGAGCAGATTAAAAAATTGGAAAATACACATTGTCAAACTGATTGAATGGAATGAAATAAAAGTCCAAAACAGAAATTTAAAACGTCATAAATGAGGCATAAATAGGAAACAGTGACATAAAGATTGCTTCTAGAGGAACTAGGTGGCATCTTGAAATAAAGTTGGATGGCTCACATTCTCTACCGGGATTAAATTCCAAAAATAAGTGTAAAAAATTAAAAACAAAATAGTGTAAAAGAAAATACAAGATTGGTTTAAAGTTGTAGGACATAAAAGGTCTCCTTTTGAACGCAATGTCAAAATTCCAACACAATAAATTCAACCTCGTGAAACTACAAAATCAGAGACAAAGGCTATTAGCAAATCACAAAGCAAGCAAAAATAATAACATCTTTAAAAATAAAACTTGGAGAGTAAAAAGGAATTTGCAATCTGCAACATAGAGTCAATTAATTCTCCTAAGTAGCCAAAAAATAAAAATATACTAAATAAATAATAGATAAATAAAAGGCCCATAAAAGGAAACAAATTTACAACAAAAAGAAAAAACAGGAAAATATAACAACATTTAATTCAAAGATCTGCAGAGATGCCTTGTGAGCACATAAAAAGATACATAGCCTTGCTCATAATAGGAACAAGAGAAGTAAAACTCATTTGAACCTCCATTTTCACATATTTCATTGATACATTTTCCAGCAACTGTCAGCCTGGTCTGTTGGTGAGGTGTGGGGAGGGGCTTTCATTTACTAAATTTACTGAATTTGAATACTTACTAAGCATGTCTAGGCGTTATTAAAACTACAAAGGCAAATCTCTCTTAACCTAGTGATGTTACTTACGAGACTGTATTCCACATACATTCTCAGAAGCACATGGAAGCTAAAGCTTCTGCAAGTTTAACCTGATGTATCACAACGGCAGAGAAATGGTTAAATATGCAAAGGGTACGGAAGCTGCCTGTGTTCTGGGACATATTAACGGCCAAAATCAGATGCTGTAATCAATGTTCAGTAAGCTGAACATTGTGGAAGCACAGTGGAACCAGCATCGGAGCCGACACAGTTGCGGTTGTTGGTAAGCATACCAGGCAATGCCGAAAGAATACAAAACTACTTAACTAGATGGTTTCTTGGTGAAATAAATAACAGAAATGGAGGAAGTCTTCAATGCTGTTTTGTTCCTCTTGGGGTCTATATTACCATTCAAATTTTTAAGAAATAAATTGCGTATGAATGTTAGAAATCTCTCATTGGTTTACTTAGGAGAGATAATTGTAAGAATCCAACCATGCTACCCAAAGTGGATGCACATCAATTTCCTGCGCAGTAGCTCACTAACCTCTCCCTTGCCTTGAGCGGTCAGTGACATTTGGGCTTTTAAGTAATATCTGAGCACTTTCTTGTGACTACAGACTTCTCAATTGATTCCCGTGTCTGCTTTCCCTCAGACCTGGATAGTGATTTGAGCTGCTGGAAAAGAGGCAGAATTAACTGGAGGCCTTTAACCCTAGTGGCTTATTGCCATTTGTTCTTAACTCTCCTAGCCTAGTGGCTTTTGTACTGTTGGGGCAGGCCAGCTGGCTCAGTCACCTCCTGGAGACTAGCCTTCATTAGATGGGCAGCTAATGACTTAATTGATCTGCAAAGACCCAAGCTTTGGAGTGGCTCAGAGGAAAAGAACGAGAAGCCTGGCTTACTGGAGTTTTGAGATTTCTGTAAATTAAAA
Organism: Microtus ochrogaster; assembly: GCF_000317375.1. Lineage (NCBI taxonomy): Eukaryota > Metazoa > Chordata > Mammalia > Rodentia > Cricetidae > Microtus > Microtus ochrogaster. Next base: position 26,935,936 of record NC_022009.1, on the reverse strand, counting down.
TAAGTCTCTCTTTCTCCCAGGGCAATTTAGCTGAAAAGGTCACAGTCTACAAGGTACTGTGCTCTCCCTGTTGGTCTTTCTCTTACTTTTAGCCAAGCTGTCTTTTGCCTAAATGTGTGTATTGAGTTTGTCAGCCTTGATTTAAGCACACAAATTCCCAGAAGGGAAGCGGCTCCCTCTTTGGATAGCTTATGCATTTAATGCCAGGATAAATACAGCTACCTGCTTCCATCCATATTTCCCCCAGTAAGACCGTGCAGAAGTGCTCGCTCATCTGTCAAAGTGTCATCCTCCATTAACAGCAAAAGAGCTGTTTTGGTTTTTTTTTTCAAACTTGGAGCACACGAGGTACTTTATCACAGGGGTAGAAGTTGGGTTGTTTCATAAAGAGCTTTAATTTTGTAAAGTAGAACAAACTTGAAATAAAAGAGGAGAGAGGACAAGAAGAGTGAGAAGAGGAAAAGAAGAGGGGCTCAAGAATACGGACATCTAAGAAACTAGTTCTTATTGTTGGGGATGCTCTGGAGGACCCTGCCTCCCACAAGTCAGCAGCCTTCAGTTGTTAACGTCTTCAGGGTTAGACTACCTGTCTTGGCTCTTACCCATAGCCACTCCCTACACCCATTTCCTGGAACAGCTTATATCTTCTGACTGATAATGGTAGGAACATAAAAGCCTGTCCTTCTAAGTCCCCCATGGGACAATACTGAAGGGCTCTGGTCACCTCAGACCTCTTTGTGAGGTTGGTTGGAGCTCTCCTTGGGTCTACAGCAAATTCTTTTCTTGTACCCCATTATACTTCATTCTACTTCTCCCAGGTATGGATGTCAGGGTGACTTCTTAAAAAGCATTCTGCATGCTAAACTCTATCTAAAAGTCTGCTTCTCAGGAAGCTCATTTAGAAATGGGGACAATTATATATTCCTTTTTGCAGAGCCATCTTCCTCAAGCCACAGAGACTCTCATTATGAATAAAGAATCAAAGACCTATGATGCTAACCTCTGACTAGAGTTGACAGTGAGTCAGCTATAGAACTAAGAGTTACATCTGCAAACATAGAGTTAAAAGACATCTTTTTGTGTATGTGCTTCAGCACTTTGTCCTCAACAAAGAATGACGTAGAAAAAGGCATCTTTCCAGAGTTTCATATCTACAGATGATTCTGCAACCAGTCTGCGTGATTACCAGATGGTCATATACACAGATACATATATATGCATATATCTCTGATACACATTCCATTTATCTATCATCCATCTATCATCTCTCTATCTATCTGCCTATCATCTATGTATCTATCTATGTATCTATCTATCATCTATCTATCTATCTATCTATCTATCTATCTATCTATCTATCTATCTATCATCTTTCTATCTATGTGCTATGAATTATCTTTCCTTATTTAGTCTTTCCTATGAGAGAAATGTTTATTTGTATGAGAATATATTTATTTTCTGTTTTTATCCTGTATTTTCTTGCACTAATTTGTCCTGTACATTATTTCATGATTATGCATTGTCCCTTAAAATGTCTATATTAATTTACTGTCATATGATGTTTTACATTTTGAATAGCATGGACCATGGAAATATCCCCTAGGTGCAGCCAGTGGGGCAGCTTCCTTGCAATCCAGTGGCTAAACAGAAGGTCCGATCATCCTGCAGCATTTTTCCCCACCCTCCTATGACGGGGTGACAAGAGTGTTATCAGAAGAGCCATTAGTGCCACATAACCTCTGTCTTTTCACATTTGCAAATTACAGATTCTCTCCCTTGCTCTGATTAGCTCCTGAAGTGCTGAACAAGAACTCGTAATTACGCACCACAGTCCACTCTCCTGACAAACTGACAGTACACGATGTATCCCAGCCCATAGAGCTTCAGCATGTAAAAACGCTATTGAATGGAATTGGTTCGTTTGGAGCCACTTGGATTAATGGAATGTGTCATTTATATTGTAGAACTGGTTTTGTCTTTTATTCACCTTTATTCGCCGCTCTGTGCAGCCTCCGGTGCCGAGGACGGATTATTCCCTGCCTGTACCAGGGAGAACAATTGCTCTCTCTGGGAACTCGTGGTGAAGGGTAGATTAGTGAATGGTAAATATCCATGCTGTTAGACATTCTGAATTCACATCCTAAATGTGCCATTGGTTCTTGGGATAGCATTGGACAGCATTTCTCTCACCTAGAGACATAAAAGCAGCACATGTCTAAAGCCCCTGTTTTATCAATGGTCATTAGAAGATAAGAAACAGTATGTTCTGTGGAAAATATCGGATTACTAAAGATCATATTCCAATGTTTTAAGCATCTCAGAAAACATATAGTACATAAATCCCTTACGGATTGTTGCCTTTTCTTCTTCACGTACCATTCTCATAGTACTCAGCAAACCCAGACCCACCTAATCCATTTAACCTTTCCTCCTGGGTCATACTAGCTTCATCTCCTTTTAGCAACTTACCTGCAAACTCATATCTTCTCAATATGGCTCTTCCTTTTGGGAAAGCTAAGATGTTCTGTGATATTTATATTTTCAGACATATAAATCCATAAACATTTCCCTTATCTTCTTTGTAAAATTTAATATGTGACCTGCCACGTAGGAAAGATTGTAGAGATGTGGTCTCTTGTCTGTGGAGGCTTCCATTGGAGAGAAGTTGGAAGGGGGATTATGTTGGTAAATGAAGGCATGTGGGCGAGCACAAATGGATGAATAGAGACATATTTAGCACACCTCTCAGTGTGGTGGACATTTTATAGGCCTTGCTTCAATACCACTAGCCTTTTTAAACCAATTTGTTAATATTGAAATTAATAAATTTCTATGTGATGAACATTATATTTTGCATAAGTGTTCTCTGGATGGTTACAAAATGGTGTTTCATTACAGCTTTTGATGTGAAGCTTCAACATTAATCTGTCACTTAAAGGAAAGTCATCTATTTTCACACTTTTATCAGAATGATGGATAACATTTTATACAGTCTTAGTTCTGGGCTGGGTACAGTCCTGGAGTAGAAGATGCAGAGGTCCCCGATGGTCACATCCTAAGCAGTTCTTTCATCTTCCCCATGTAATTAATGCAAACTAGGTGACTGACATATAAGGAAAGTCTCCCAAAGTGGCATGGTGACATTTGTCTAAGAAGTCATTCTACTGTCTTCACATCCTTGCCCGTTGGTGGTTTTCATTCTGAAGTGGTATTTTAAAAGCTATCTGTTATTAGGATTATTCTTGGGTGTTTAAAAAAAAACTTCCATAAATGCAAAGTATTGGTAGAGTGTCTTTGGAGGAATAGTTTATGCAGGCCCCAAATCAGAGGGAGAATGGGATTTGGACTGCAGGGCAGTTGTAGTGAGTTCATTACTGACTTGACAGAGGAGCTTTAATGTAGGTAGGGCAAGTTCTGATGTTTTACTGAGGAAACTCTGATAGGAGAGAGGAATAGGGCAGTTTTGGAAGCCCAGTCACCTTTGAATATCTGTGAAAGGTTGGTTCCAGGAGTCACATAGATACCAAAATCCATGGATGCTCAAATCCCTTCTATAAAATAAGATTCAGCAATATAACCCATGCACAATTGTTTCTGGGTTCTTTACAATGCCTAATATAATCTGTAATTTTGCAAACATTCATTTCATGGTACTGTTTAAGGAACAGTAACAAAGAAGTCTGAACATGTTCAAAGCCATTATAATTTTTGAATAACAATAATGTACTCTGTATACTTATTTTATATTTAATGTTTGACTAATATAATTAAACCTTTATAGACGATCATTTAATATTGTTTAACTTAATATAATTATTTAAAATATACCATATGACATATATTGACCTAACATTTTCAAATATTGATTTTCTTTTCTTTGTGATGCTGAAAATTCAACCCTTTTGCATACGAAGTGAATATCATTGAGCTACAGCCCCACCTCCCCAATATGTTTCCATTTGTGATTAGTTGACCTTATGAATGTGAAGCACACAAAATTGCCTATAGCAAGTTCAAGTTCCTGAAATCAAAAGACATCCAGACTGACCGGCTTCAAACTGGTGCAGTCTGCCACTAACAGTGGGAGCTGGCCAGTGGGAAGAACCTCAATTAACAACCTCATAAAATGATGCATATCAAAGACCTGAAAACTGAGCACAGAGTTACCACCCAATGCTTCCACCAGACAGACTCAGTCATCGCACTCTATGGCCACCTGATTTTCCTGTGCTCAGTGCTTTTCTGATAGTAGTGGAGGGTATGGGGGTATTCTTAAGCTTCTTTATCCATCTCCAGGAGCTGTTCCCACAGGGTTTTCCACAAAGGCATGCTGGGAACTCAGATCTTTAATATAACTTTCACGTCACTAACGTGTGGTCTTTTCCCCATAGAAGTAGAATTCATCTGACTTTCAAACAAAATTTTCTTCAATACAGGTGGATATTTTTCCAGTTCAAGATTATCTTTTGGTTCTTTGTCCATTTTTTTTCTTTGAAAATGAATTATTAAGAATTTTCTAAATCCAGAACCAACAGGCTTCAAGATGACATGGAACTTACTCCGTAGCTAAGGTTAGCCTCAAACATCCAATGATACTCCTACCTCTGTCTCCTAAGTGTCAGAGTCCCAAGTATGAAGCTCCATGCTGGACAACCTTCTTTTTTTTTTTTTTTTTTGACTAACTCAAGACTGAACATTGAACATATCTTGTTTGGGGGGGCTCTAGAAGGAACACAGATGAGGTAGGAATAGATATTCACCAGTAGCTTCCTTTGTCTTTTAGCTCCATGTCATCCTGGCTTGATACATAGATAGTCTAGAGTGTCTTTTAGTCCCCTAAAAGACTTCAAGGCAAATCTTTTGGACACTAGGTATGCCCATCAGAAAAGAAGGGCAAATGCTTTCAGCTGAGTGAACATATCTGAGACATCGATATAGGGGTACTCTAAAGATGAGAGTATTTTTCAAATCTACTCTTTTGTTTACTTCTAGATGGTTTTAAGCACAAAAGGTTCTTTTATTTCTTTCTAAATCCCGAAGTCTACTTCTATAGGCTAGAGTTCCTTCCATTCCGGAGTCTTTCATTTCTCTGGTAGCGTATAGAAAATATATATCCTGATCATTTACCAACAAAGGAAGCAAAAATCTTCAATGCACAGGTGAAAACAACTTGTTTTGGGCACACTGGGACACCTTCCTAGCTGTTTCTGATTCTTGACACAATAGTTCCTACAAACCCCTTCCCTAACCTGCCACCAATCCTGCTTTCAACAGTCTTTGCCCAAATAAATATATACATGTCTGCTCAACTTCCCATCAAGAGTCCAATTCTAATGTTATTTAGTATATCTCCAACTGATTGTTCAGGCGCTGCTCAATATCAACCTACCCCAGCTATCCCAAGCCAGATCCACTCGTGCCACAAGAAAACTTGGACAATTCAACTGTCACTTCAGTTCTCTCAGCCCATGAAGCGATATTTGGAGGATTTTTTTCCCCTCTTAATGGGATAAGCTTATCTTAGTCAATGCAACTGGATTGATGACTCTGTGAGAATTATGCTAAATATAATGTCCCCACATGCCTGAGAACTACATCTTCAACATACATATTGCTGTGCACCCTAAGTTGACATCATAGTAGGAATACAACCAACAGACCCATCCTTCTTTTCCTTTGTCTTTCTGGAGGTTATTGCTTTCTCGCTTTCATTTTTCAAGACCTTTAGTTCACAGAGAGATTAGAAATTTGGCTTGAATTATGATTTTTCAAAGAGTTGGAAACAAGTAAGTCTATTATTTTTAATTTTATTTTTAATTAACAATTAAAATTGTATGTATTTATGGTTGTACAAGAATGATGTTTTAGTAAATATTTACATGGTGAAATGAAATAAAGCTAATTAACAAGGCCATAACCATTTGTGCTTGTTTTTGAAGCAAAAACATTTTAAAAGCTATTCTTTTACTAATTTTTAAATGAAAAATGGCATATTATTCATTATAATCATGGTTATGGTCTTGAATTTGGACTATTTCTCCAGGGAAGTAATTCAATTACCTGAAAATCAAGTAAGCCATGGACCCAAAGGTCAGAACATTGAGGTGATGATAAACCAGAACTCTGTTTTTTTCTCCCCTTGTGAGTAGGATTGCAGAGGGTGATGAGTATGTCTCCTGAAAGCGAGATATCGTTTTACAAAGAATAGATAGGATACATTTCTTATTAAGATATCCCTAAATGGCCATGAAGCTGAAGTCAGGGAGTCATGGGATACTGCAAAGTGTAAGAGCAATTATGGCTATGATAATAGCTTACATTTATGGAGGGAGTACTAGCTACCAAGTCCAGTATTGAATACTTCACATACATTAAGTCATTAACAACTGCTGGCAGCCAGATGAATTAAATAGGATCCATCCCTTATAACAGAGTATGAAACTGGACTGTGCAGAGCATCATCACTTTGCTCAAGGTCATAGAGTTCCAAAGTGACACAGACAAAAATCAAGCTCAAACAGAGCTGAGTTTAAATATGGGGCTCTTAATTCAACAGGCTGACAACAACATATTTGCTCACCTCAGTGCTGTAGGAAAGGAGCTAAGAACTAGAAACAAGGGATTCTGTGTGAGCCCAGTTACCCTGCTACTGGAAGAGGTGCAGGATCATTCCAGTGGTCCAGTTTGCTTTGTTATTACTCTGTAATACTCTCAGCCTGCCCGCCTGCTCCTCTTTGGAATGAATCTCCGAATGTCATGAGCAGGATGCATGTCGCTCTCTACTACCAAACAAAGGCTTAATCTTCCAATTCAATGATGCAGAGCACCTCTGGGGCATGGTGTGGAGTTATGGCTGAATCAAGGTCAGCTAAAGTGATTGAAGTAGCAGACGCTGTATAGTTGGATACCAAATGGAGAAGTTCAGCCTAATTAAGACAACAGTAGGCAATTCACATGTGTTTACTTACTTTATTAAAGAAGGAATAGACATGTCTCTTTATAGAAATTGGTGGACCGCCCCCCCCCCCGCGCCAACCCTTGTAAAGTTGTTGAAAAGGGCACTACTTCTCAGTTCAGTATTTTTTTTTATTTCTCCATTTTTTACTTTTTATTAAAAATAATTTTACAAAACCAAAAGTTGCAAAATAGCCCTGAGACCTACTTCTACTTTTCAACAACCCATTATTACAAAGTCTTACCAAATAGTAACAGTGATATAAACCTTGACGATATAGGTGGGCTAATGACGGAAGAAATGCTTTAGGAAAGCTTCACTGATTCTCCAGAAGACCCCTTTGCCCCTTTATCGCTACAGCTCAGCACCACACATTTTTCTTCCCATGCTGCCCTCAGTGTTACAAGACTGAGCCAGCTGGAATGAATATCCTTGTATTTTTAGATGTCCACAGAGGCAGAAAATATCTTCAGTCTTCGTTTTTCCCTTCTAGAAATATGACTCACTCTTTTAGAGCCCTTGTTTCCTTCAGTTTGAGTCTCTGAGCCTTTATGCTGTGGGAGTGTATCATAGATGTCCTGACAAAATTAAGCACAGAAAGCTCACAGTTGGTCCTTAAAAGACACAGGTCAGGGCAGCCAGGAAGGAAGCCTTTACCAGAGCTGGCCTATAAATAAACAGCCTAGATTTTCAGCCTTTCATTCACTTTTCTGGAGGTATCACAGGTAAAGAAAGTTAGGAAGTGGAGAAGTGCTTAGTATCCACAAAGCAAATTAATCCTGTAGGCTGCAGTTTCACTCTAGAGTGGGCCTTGCGACTTTCCACTGGAACAGGTTTTGCGGGCTTGTCTTAAAAGCCCACCCGAGGGACTGTGGAGATAGCTTGGTCAGAAAAGTGCTTGTTGTAAGGTCCACAGAACCCACATAAAAAGGCAGCTATTGTGGCAGGCACTAAAATCCTGTCGCAGGGGAAGCAGAGACAGGAGGATACCTGGAATTCCCTGTGCAGCAATACTTGCCAAATATGTGAGTTCTATATTTAGTGAGAGACCCTGCCTCAAAAAAAATAAGATGAAGAGACACAGCAGAAAACATGCAAGGATAACCTCCTGGCCTCCAAATGCATGAATGTTCACACACATGCACACACACGCACACACAAGCACAAACACATACATGCACACACACACCCCAAGGATAAAAGAGTCCATCGGAACTAAAAAGGAAAAACTGTCAAATAAGAAGATAATACAGGAGGAAGAAAAATTAGTTTCACCTTAATTAAATATAAGAGCAGAGAAAAAGAGAGTCTGAAAAAAACAAGTTTAGAAAAACATCATGGTTTTAAATACCCCATGTAATGAAAGACGAACAAAAATGAGACTGTGTGTTTGAGACAGGTCCAGGAGAGTCTCATCTTTATCTGGCTTCTTCTCTGAAGATGATCGTGTGATTTAAGATCAAAATTTGTGAACCTTAGAAAACACAGTTTCTGAGCACTCAGCTCACAAGTGAGCACCTTATTATTAGCTCTTGGTCAATAAGAACCCTCTTCCAGCTCTCCAACCCTCTCTTCATCTTTAGGAAAAGATGGGCATTGAGGGGAACTCGAGTTACACCAGAAAACTACTTTCCCACTCACCGTGCTGAACAGGCTCGAGTTTGTGGATGTTTACTTCCTAGTATCATCCTTTTCCCTTGTGTGTGAGAAAGGCCTGTAACTAGCTCATCAGCAATATGACAAAGGTGTTGGGTTGTTACACCTGTGATTATCTCACATCATATAACACTCCGTCTTGTGAAGAATCTTGATTTAGATTTTCTATTGCTGGTTTTGAAAATAAACACAAGCTGCCTTAAATTCTTAATTCTTCACAGAACAGAGCTATCAGAAGGAACCTGAATCTGCCAGAAAGGTGGGTGAATCTAGAAGCAAACCCCTCTTCATTCAAATCTCGGGATAAAAAGATAGCTTTGCCTTAAATCTTGATTCCCATTCTTCATGGCACCTAGCCACTCAGTGCAGTGCCCATATTCCTACCTCACAGACACCAGGAGAAAATAAATATGAACTGCTTTCAGACACTACTTGTATGATCATTTGCTATATAACAATAGAAAATAAATACACACACCAAGTTCCAAATCTCTCTGACCTATGATGGGAAATGAGGATGTAATGGAGAATCTCTGCCATGAAGATATTTATAACCTACTAGAAAAGACAAAATAACACCCAGGAGTGACTTCAAAAGTGTAATCTGATGGCATACAAGGCACATTCATCTTCGAAAGCATTTCCTTTGATTCTGCAGCGCTCTTTCTTCTGAATTGTCTAGATAATCTAGAGTTCAATGTAGCTAGAGGTGTGCCCTTGTCCAAACTTAGTCCCTGAAATCTGTCCACAAGAATACAGTAATGCCATATCTCACCTGGAAGTTGAAATTTGGTACCAGAAAGATTTTGAAAGACATTCTGAAGATGGTAGCATCTCTATTGGTCAAGTCCCACTTGTAATATATATAACTAGTCTCTCACTCACATTCTGCAAGTGGAAACCCACTGAATATATAATAAAATAAATATGATAAACTTTTTATTGAGCACTAATACTTTGGGATCTGTTTTATTTTCTACTTTAATGCACAATAATTTAATGTCATTTGATTTTTCAAAATGTCAATAAAATGACAAACAGCACTATCTACACATGATACACACACATACATGTAAACAAAACACTCACACATACAAAATAAAATAAATAAGTAACTAGAAACTACAAACAAAGTAAGTGATAACAATTACAATTATATCCTACATAGAGCATGGGAATAAAAACAATCTTTCTACTTTTTTGATAATTCCTGTCATAAACCCAACAAATTATAATTTTCTATTTGAAAAATTATCATGTCATCAGAAACTGGGCTAAGTATTCAATGGTTTTTTTATAAAAAAAATCCTCCTCAAATTTATAGCTGCAAAGACAATTACATGGTCTATGGACATGCTGAAAAGAGAATTTGAAACTAAAACACAAATGAAGTTTTTCCACTAGGTTGTAGTGATATAGCAGAACAAAATCATGATTTCAGAGTATTGACGGTAAGGTTTAGCTTGGTAGTTTTTCTTAAGAAACACAAGTTTGTAACATGGTTTAGAATAATGAATGGTACTATGTGACCAATATATACAAAGCTGTGACCTCTATTGGGCTATAGGTAGACATTCAGAGAAGTCCAGTCCATCTTGTATTAAGGATATACATAGTATTTAAGTTACTGGCATCCTATATGTCTTAAGTGGTTGGTTAGAGTAGTAGCTCAGTTTTGACTAAGGAAACCTGTTCAGCATCTCCCCAAGAGAGATAAGGTAGTAGGAATGTGGCCTTAAGCATTTGGCTGGATACCTGATAAAAGGATATATTATAACAGACATATGGAAGATTGATCAATCATGACCATGATACACTTACAGAAACACACTAACATGAAAAAGTAATAGATTAATAATTCAGTATTAATAGAAGGCATAAGTGCAGGTGCTGATGACTAGGACAACTGAATGATTCATCTCTCCATTCAGTGGTATCAACTGATTTATATAAGCAGAGGAGTCTGTGAGGTACTGGGAATTCAATGAAAAATCACTCTTTCCTCTACAAGAGCTCCCAGCCAAGTGAGGTAGAGAGACAGAAAATGTTGCAAGCAAATCAGTGAAGTGCTGGGGAAGAACAAAGGCAGAAAGTTTGACTTTGTGACTGAGCATCTAGAAAGGTCCATAAGATCATGTGGGATTTCTACTGAATCTTAATACATAGTCTTAAATTTCTTGGTGCACCAAAAATGAAAGGGTCTTCCTGGTCAATGAATAGCATTTACAAGAGACGCAGAGACAGAGAAAAGTGGTTTAATTAAAAAGAGATTATTAAATATAGAGTTATGGTGAGGGGAGAGAAAATTGCTCAACATGTTAGACTCACTTCAGCAAGTATTGCAAATACTGTGTGTGTTTCATCAAAGTGGTTATAAGTTATGCTTCCAAATAGTGTTATACACTTTCTTCTAGGCAAAGAAGACTCCATTCTCTCTTCCATAGATATCTAGAGACAAGAGACACAGAAATTGAGAGAGGACAAAATTCAAACTAAAAATATAATGAACCCCAGAGAGAAAAAAGCAACAGGGATAGAGAAGTAACCCACAACATTGCAGAAGAAATTTGTGCACTGCCAATAGATAACCGTGCCACTTTATAAGGGAACTTCAACAATTGGTGCACCAATACAACCCTCAAATGCAGAACATTTGGCCAGAAAGCCTCTTCTATCACTCCTGATGAATGAATAGGAGGGAGGATGTGGTGGTCCTCCGCTCAGCCTAAAATTTGGTGACAAAGCTGGAAATGAGGAGAGAATGTCTTAGGAAAGGATCCAAGTGACCACAGCTGAGATGTTGATGGTGGCAACATGCTGAATAGTTTTGAGTACTGGGATAGCAACCTTAATGAAGTGGTGAACGAAAGACTTATCTCTTAGAGTAAAACAGTAGAAACCATTATTAGTAGATCACAGACTAGGTCTCTTCTACTTCAGACTTAAGAAGGGAAAGAAGAACTTGGGATGACCACTCAGAAAATGTGAGATGACTAAGCCAGATAGTACTGGGGTTTGGGATGAAAGAATGAGAGAGAGAGAGGGAGGGAGAGAGCACACTGCAATTGATTCCACTTGTGATTATTGAAAGGACCATGATCTCTTAGAGATATAACTATTTTCAGAACTCTCATAGGGGAGTGTCAAAGAAGGGTCATATCAAAGAAGAAATGTCCTACTCTGAAGCCCTGCCATCCCTGAACATGACAGAAAAGGAGAAGACAGCATGCATGATTCTGCTGCTTATGAAACTATGCCACCTACCCACATCAGGCCCAAAGAGTGAATATTTCTGGTAAGATCATTTGAGACAATAGTCTGCTTCCCAAGAGCATCTCTGCCCATTGTTCTCTCTGCATCAAATAAATTGACAGCCCCTGAGTTTGTCAAGATTCTCCTTGAGTTGGTAGATGATTACCATTTAGTGAACATGCAGACCTCAGATCGTACAGGGAAAGGCAGAGAAAGAAGGAAGTACCCGTGGCTCTTTGCTCATAGTCTTTAGTAGAAGAACCTATGATTTACTATAGATTAACATTTAGTCCTGTAGCTTTGTGACTTCTAAGTAAGATATTGGATTTTCTTGCTAATATATTTTTAACAAAACCTCAGCAGACTAATCAGATAAAAGTAATAGCAGCAGTCTTAACTCTTCATTTCTTTCCTAACCAACCACTATCTCAAATAGTGACTTTTAATTGAATTCCTGGCCTCAGTGAACACGTTTTGTCATTGGTCTACTCTAGAATATTTTCTCTTAGGAGGAAATAGACCCAAACCAACGAACAGGAAACAAAAGGAGACATCATAGAAAGAATACCAGGTAAATAATTGAAGAGATTTAGTGAAATTCTCTAATTGACTTAGATGAATCCTCTAAGGCCCCTATCCTTTTCATTTTATAACTACCAGGTTGTAATGGATGTCTTTCCAATGGCCTTCCTACCTATAATATTTTAGAAAAGTGACTTCCCCTTGGAATACTTCACATGGGTCTCCATCTCTTGGAGTACAAGAAGCTGGCAATAGAAAACTTCACTAAAAATTTTATGAGCATTTTAGTTATAGCTTAAACAAAGAAAAAAACAGTGGTATTACCCAGACCAGAAAGCACCATACAGACATAGAAACGCATCACTGCATGTTACTAGTACCATGTTCTCCAACGTTTGCCTGCCTGATGATTTGATTATCAGATGGGCGTTTGTGGAATGTATGAACCACTAAGCCTGATGAAACCTTTGATCTAATACACCCAGCACATACTTTATCAAAGACAGCTGTTTGAGTTTGATGATCCAGCAAGTATGGGAAATACCATGTTAGCAAAAATTCTATCTCTTCATCATGTGTGTAAAAGGCTAAAAATAGAAGGAGTGGTGTACCTTATGCTTCAGTTCTCCTGTTAATCAAAGCTGGAAGAGTTGCCAACAGACACAGCAAAACAGCCGATAAGTGTCTATAAGGTTCTATTAAGTTTCCTCCTCTAACTGAGGTTCACAGATGGTGTATATTTAGTTGTAGGATATATGTATTTTTAATATCTTCTCTGCCATTTGACTGCATCTGATTGACCTTGCCGCAACCCACCGAGAGGCAGATTTAGAAGCAACCCAGTATGACAGGGAAATGGCCCAATTACGCAGCGCCTTGATGTTCCCTTAGCGAAGCAGATATACACTGTGTGCTCAGACACAAAGGGGAGTGGGAGGCGCTGGGAGAGTGTGGCTAGATGGGAAGTTGAAAGGACAGTAATTATTCTAATCATTGGTGGAGAGGGTGCAGTAATGCTTCATGTAATTGCTGCGCGAGGCATGGAGTCAATAATTTTAACTGGCCTTTAAAAAATTATTTGGGAATGGAAGCTAATTTTGCTTTTTATCCCTTGGGCTTAGCAAAAAGTATTAATCGCTCTCCCATTAAGGAGCAGCCAGTCTAGTCTACATGAGAATGCCTTAGTGAAGATGAAGGAGAAGATCCTGGGTCATCAGAGGCCTATGTCTGAGTTATGATAGCAACTGGTTTGGGTGAGAGAGTGATTATTAACCTCTGTATAGTTTTCTATGAGGGGAAGTTCCTCCTCCATCTCAAGATATGACATTTATTAAACCTCCGCCTTGGGCACACTGAAGAGGTATCTATTTAGAAGAATTAAAGATAAAGGAACATAGCCAGGTGGTGGTGGTACAAGCCTTTAATCCTAGCACTCGGGAGGCAGAGGCTGGCAGATCTCTGTGAGTAGACTAAGGCCAACTTAGTCTACAAGAGTTAATTCCAGGACAGGCTTCAAAGCTACAGAAAAACTCTGTCTCAAAAAAAAAAAAAGAAAGAAAGAAAGAAAAGAAAACTAAACTAAAAAGGTAAAGACACATAAACTAACTTTCCAATAAGCAAAAGTAGCTGTATGTCCCTATGTGTTTTCAACATATTAAATCAAATACATAAGTTTTACTAAAACAGAATGAACAACATTTTGCACTGCAGTAGTTTGTGTATCTGGCACATAAACAACACACACACACACACACACACACACACACACACACACACACACACACCTTTAGCCCCTGATAGCTCCTGGAAGACCAAACAGGAGTCTTGAATGTTTTTTTCTATGTGAAATATATTGAAGAAAGGAAAGGAGAGAGAAAGGAGACCACAAAGATAGCTCACTACCAAATGTAGCTACTTGTGGGTGTTTCTGCCCCAGTAAAGGAGATTCATACTAACGACAGCACCAACAGATGATCAAAATGGCACTGGCTGTCACTTATAGTCTCTGTATACGTGTTCTCACACAAACCTCACTCATTCAGCTCTTCATTCTTTCATTTCGTGGCCATTTATGAAGCATTTGCTATGAGCCAAGAATTACCCAATGTATTGAAGTTAAAAATGATTTACAGTCATATTTGCTTTCCCCCTGGGACCTCATTGAAGAATGATAAATAATAATATATAAGCATGTGACCTAGGTAGTTGCAGGCTATCTTAGATGATAGAACAAGGAAGTGTGGGTACAGATTAACTGATTGGGAGCTAGGAGATAGCTTTTCAAGTAAGGGTAATGGGAAAAGTGAGGTTGATGAAGTAAACTCTGAGCTTAACATCTTACCATGTACAAAACCAAGAAACCCAGTAATGTGCTCTGGGGAGAAACCTCAGAGACCTAGAGGAAGCCCAAAACTGGAAGGAGCGTAAGATCAACAGTGTGGTTGCTGCCAAGAGTTCAAGAGGATGGAAGTGCAAAAGTGCAAGGGCTCCAGGGGATGGAGAGGCCAGAAGATGCAGACTCTTCACGGCATCATTATCTATTAGGGTTTTGTTAGCACTGCAGTAGGAGCTATGCAAGTATTTAGACAGGGCAAGGTGAGGCTGGAACACTGGCTGACTGTATTTATGAACATTTGGTGACTACTTTGAGAAAAGATTGGTAGGAGACAAAGTTATTAGTCATGAATAGAACAAAGATACTAGTTTGAAAGCGTCTGCAGGAATTCTGGAGTGGATGGCTGACCAGCATATGCTTTAGAGTAGGTTCAATAAAACTTGGAGTAGACAGAATGTAGAAAGGGAAGCACGAACCCTAAATTCTTGGCTTGCACAGATAGGTGGATGGATGTTGTTTAGTCCACACGGAAAACATTGTGCAAGGCAATAGGGTTAAGACATCCAGGTTATTCCTGATGCCTCTGAGATCCCTAAGTATTCATGTAACCTGTTCATATGGATCATTCATAAAATAATGTCTCACTCGATTGAATGGTCAAGGCTGACTCTCTAAATCCCGAGGAAACAGGAAATAAAAAAAGCATTTTACTGAAAAATAATAAATATTCTTTACTATCATCATACATCTATAAAAACCTAACAGAA
Organism: Microtus ochrogaster; assembly: GCF_000317375.1. Lineage (NCBI taxonomy): Eukaryota > Metazoa > Chordata > Mammalia > Rodentia > Cricetidae > Microtus > Microtus ochrogaster. The sequence continues at coordinate 26,920,449 of NC_022009.1, read as the reverse complement.
AACAAAAAACATAAATAAGTTAATAGTTACGCAGGACAAGGAGATTTCTGAACTAATTTATCAATAAATTCCCCTAATTCAGTCTATTGTTAATCTTTGTCTAATAGAAAATCACACTGGTTCTTTAACAGAAACTTGGTAAATACATATCTTTTGTAGAAATAATAATTATAACACTCAGAAACATTTATAGATTGGTACATAGTCTATCTCTTAAACTTAGTAGCACACAGGCACATTATTATTCTAGACACTGCAAATGCAGTATAATATAAAGACAGTCTTCAGCCCCCTGAGTCTATGTTCCAGTGTGGGAAAGTAGACCATGTATACATACTGAAGCAGAGACATGGTCTGTCATAAGGTGTTGATATATGTAGAGAGAATCAGCCCAGGATAAAGGAATAGAGAGTGTTGGGAAGGACAGGAAATTGGGTAGGGTAGGGAAGTCATTATCAGTAGTTACACATCTGGTGAAAAAAGGTAAAGGACCACTTACATGAGTGGGTGGGAATGTCCTCTTTAATGAATCAAGCACAAAGACCTTGAGGTAGGAGCCAAATCAACATGCTGGAAAATAACCCAGAGACCAGACTGGCTGAAGTAGAGTGGGTAGGGAAGTTAGAATATTTATGCTTATACTCCCACTCCAACCTCCAACACTGTCAGCCTCAGAGCCAGATTCGGTCACTTCTTTTACTTGGACTCAAGACACAGCACGGTTAACCAATTATATTCTCATAAAAAATTCTCTGGTAAACTGAGATAAGGTTTAAGAGCCCAGAAGCTGTGCTCATACTACCTATGCTTGATAGTGCTACTTAGGATTGTATATGCCCTAGGATAAATTATTTAACCCTTTTCAGGCCTGTTTCTTCATTTGCCTCTCATTCCTTCCTTTGTGGCGTTATGGTGATGAATGTGTTATCACATGAAGGGTTTAGAACAGTCTTTGGTACTCTGTAGGGGGCTGAGTTAGTTTCAGTTGCTATAATTATTGCCATATTATTATTTGTAACTCTCCTCTCATACTTAACACCAATTTTTCTTTTTATTGAAAATAAATTTTTCTCTCAAACAATACATCACGACCAGACCACAGTTTTCCCTCCATCTACTCTTTCTAGCTCTCCCTGAACAACTTTTATCCTCTCCAAACCCTTCTCTGTTTCTTCTTCAGAATATATCAGGCGCCAAGATATGGCAGTCCAACACAACAAAACAAGATACAATAATATAAGGCAAAAGTTCTCACATCAAGGCTGGACAAGTTAACCCAATAGGAGAAGAAGAGTCCTAAAAACAGGCAAAAGAGTCAGAGACACACCCTCTTCCACTGTTTTTTTCCACAAAGACATCAATCCAAAAACCATAACATTTACAGAGCTACAGACCCATGCATGCCCAATGCTTACTGCTTTCATCTCTGTGGGTCCGTCTTTTTATTTTATATTATTTCTTCTTCTTTCATATATTACATTCAATTGCGGTTTCCCCTCAATCTACTCCTAGCAGCTCCCTTCCCCATCCCTTTTCCCCAGCACCATTTCTCCTCCATTTCCCTTCAGAAAAGGGCAAGTCTCCCAGGGATATTTCCTCCCCATCTTCTGTGATAGGGGACCATAGAGAGTAACTTCTCAAGGGCTTCACCCAGGATTGGGTCTCTGGGATCTAGTTCATGCCTAGAAAATATTGAGTTGATTTTTAATGTTTGAGATAGAACCCAGGAGCATGAATCACACACACACACACACACACACACACACACACACACACACACTCACAAAGTGACATCCTTATATCTTGTGTTTTGAGATCAGGGTCTAATTATATTGCTTAATCTACCTTTGTAGTTCAGGCTGACCTTGAACTCATGATCCTCCTCCTTCTATCCCCTGTATGCTGAGAGGTTAGTTTGAACTAATCTGAATTCCACTTCATACCACACTGCCAATCCAGCATCCAAATTTACTATCACAGTTTATACCTAATTTTAACTCACTCCAAAATCAACGTTTAGATTAAGGAACACCAGTCATTAAGGCCATCAATCTCAGCACACCATAATTACAGCAAAGGCTGTTTCATCCAGCTTTCTGTAATTGGGCTTTATTTTACAAGCACTTCCCACATTCTCGGAATGATGCAGACATTCATAATGACAGACCTGAGGCTATGCAAAGTCCTCCCGAACTCCTAAGAATGACTGTACCATGTTCTGCCTCACTGAGGGCATTTTGGTACATTCACGTCTATGAAAAGATGTAATTCTCTACATGGTAGCCATTGGCGGGAGGTCTTTGTTCACCAAACATTGCAGTTCTATTTCAAGTACAATGACTTTTGATCAGATCATAAAACTTCATTCACTGTACTTAGAAGACCAACATGCTATGGCTCACCAAGCTCCTCCGTGTGTGTGATACCTGACAAGATCAAACTAGGTCTTTAAGCAGACTGATTCTCCAAATATTTTTCCTCTTTCCCCTTTTCTCCCTGTTTAACAAAACTGTACAGACTGACCTACTGAAAATGTGTTCTTCCTCCTAGACTGACTTGATTACACATACCATTTCGTTCACTTATTAAACCCCAAATTAATACAAAGTAATAACAGCTCCCTGGTCCTACATTGTTCAGTGTTTTCCCTCAAGCATTTAGACTCCACTTTGCACTTCTTTCCTTTAAGTGCTTGATAATTGATGGAGAGGATACCTTTAATGATAAAATAAGTACTATCAACACTGATTACTGTGTTTATGACTTTTTTTCATGTAGTAATTTAATCTAGGACTGGGATGTGATAACATCGTCTTTGTGAAGGTCTTTATCAATTATCCCAATTATCAGACCTACTATTATCTGACTCGAAAAGCTTTTTGAAGAACATTTAGAATCACTAGCTGCGCAACTGTGGCCAATTTTCTTATCTGCTTTTGTGCTCGGGGTTTCTTTTTTCTTAATCTTTTTCATTTGCAAGATGGTAAAAGCAAAATAAATCTTATTTCATTGGATTTTAAAACTTCCATGGAAACTTCTTAGGACAAGCATACTATAGACACTCAATAAATATGAGATATTATTCACACAAATTCCCTCTCAATTTATACATTGTATCAGGGATGATTTTTTTAAAAAAAGAGAGCCTAAGTCATTTGTAACTAGACTTCTGGATGCTGATAGATACGGAGTTTTAAAGAGAGACGTCTCTACCTGTGGTTGACCGATGATGGCCTCTACACAGAGAAAGTGAAGTAGAATTCCTTCACAACATGCCATTCCCATTAATATAAGGATAAAATGAAGTGTCCTTTCTGTTCTTTTTCAACTCATTTGTCTTTGGAATGAAACTGTTGCTTCTTCTTTTAGCAAGAACAATCCAGTAGAATTTTAAGGCCTTTCCCTCCTTGGGAATGTTCTGGGTCTGCCATGTCAGCTTGCAGCTTTTTAACCTAAGTCAGACCAGCAAAATGGCACTGGAGTGGCAGCAGAGCATGAGCCCTTTCAAAGGTACTCTGTGTACTAAGTGAGATGAATAACATGAAACTGGGAATAAGTTGAGATTATAGCACAGCAAGTCCACAATCTGGCCCTCACCAATGTCCCACAGTCCATCAATATCAACTGCAGTGCTGGGGAAAATTTCCCATCAAGCCTGTGGGATGCTAACACTTGCAGTGAATTTAACACATTGTTTTTAACATATTCTGATTTTTTTTTGGGGGGGGTTTGATGCTGGATATCTCTAAGTAGCTTTGGCTGTTCTAGAACTCACTGTGCAGACCAAGAAGGATTTGAAGTCTCAGAGATCCACCTGCCTCTGTTTATTGAATGCTGGGATCAAAAGCATGTACCATGATACCAAGTTTTATTTTATACACACACACAGACACACAGACACACACATACACACCAGAGAGTTTCCTCTCTCAGACCCATACTAGCTGATTTACCAAAAACAAATATGTCTATATGCATTTTCTGTCACTCTGAAGAAACGACTTTCTGATGGAAAGTGTCATGCACCCTGCCCAAACATTCCTGATCTAGCTCTGTCTCTTATCACAATATCATCATCTCTCACCATTGCTCATTATAATCATTTCTCAGGAAATATCTCATGTGATCCCTTAAGTGACACCTTAGAACATGTAAAACAGGTATCATTGTTGTATTGCCTTTGTATGTGTGTGTGCATGCATGCACAAACGCATGTTCATGTGTCGGCCAGATATTTTTGTTGAGCATCTTTCTGTATCAGTCTGCCTTAATATTTGAGACAAGAATATCTCACTGAACCTACAATTTGCTGGTTATCTAGAATGGCTGTCCAGCCAGCTCTAAGGATCTTCTTCTTTTTGCCTCCTCAGAGCTGGCATTACACTATACGCTGCTGTGCTTAAGTTTTGACATGGATGGTAGGGGTCCAGACTCAGGTCCTGATGACTATGGATCAAGAGGTCTACTCACTGAATTATTTCCCATCACTTTCAGACACCCTAAGGTATTATCACTATATTGCAGGTTGCCATATGTTACATTACAAGTTACTGTAAAGCAACTATGTGATCAGTATGCAAACTGGTATGTTGGTGTAGAACTCAGTACTCGTCACTATTTTGCTGATTTCCTTCATTCATAAGTTTGATGATCAATAATAGGCATAATAAAAACTTATGCATTATATTTATTATAGACCAAATACTGCTTGCTCCAAATGCATTTCATAGATTTATTAATTTTTAAGCTTCCATGACTCCCAAATCTAGAAGCTGAACTACAAAGATATGAGTGACTTGTTTCATGTCATACAACTAGCGAAAGCATTCAAATCCAGGCAATGAAACTCTGGGGTTGTCATTCTCAACCACTGCCTAAAACTGGTTCTTTTTAATTACTTGGAGAATATTTCAATGAAACTGGAAGAGTATGTTTAAATACTCTGTGGATCTGTACTGGTACATGTCTCCCAAATGTCACCTGTAATACACTGACAGTAGCAATGTGTTCAAGGCATAAATTAGAGTGAACAGCCAAGGAAGTGATGGATGCCCACGTTCAATAGAGATGGGTACATGAGAAGGATGATATTAAACTAACAAAAGCATCTTTACACTTTTTATTCTTTATGTAATTTACTTCATTTATTCACTGGTCATGCTGTGGAGGGAACTCGGTGTTTTGAGGACGCTGTATGAAAGATTTACTTCTGAACTGGGTCCTCAGGCCCCACGATAGTTCCCTCAACTAACAAAAAATGTATGTACAGGCCTTGTGAAATACACTTACAACCCCAGCATTTAGAAGCTGAAGCAGGATTATAGGTTGAGGCCAACGGTTGCAAGCTCAAGTTCAGTACGGTTACTTAGAGAGGTCTTATCTGCCTTTCCCAATGTATTCTCCACAGTCATAGACTGAAAAACACTAAAGGGAAAAAGTCTTATATAAAATGCACTAACATGGATCAAAGTCTGTAATAAAAGGAACATACATAATAAAAGGCAAAACTAAGAAAATCTGAGTGAACTTTACAGCTAAAGGTCATGTATAAATGCTATTTTTTAAATTTCAAAAAAAGTATTATGGATATGTAATATTTTAACATTAGGAAACTGGATAAAGAGTATAAAGGAACTCTGTAAAGTCTGAAGCTTTTCAGTAAATCTAAAATTATTTCAAAATAAAAGATCAAAATAATATTTCCAAGTGAAGCCTGTTTCAGAGCACATATGTAAACTGTCCCACCAGGGAAAGCATGACTTTCAGCTCCGGTTTTCCCAGCTAAACAGTTGACTCTTTACTAGAGATTTTTCAAATGTAACTCTGTTCTGTCTTTCTACCCAGAATGGATTCTAGAAGGGTTTCCCGTGAGAAAGATGGCTTGCAAAATGTTGAGCGAACAGAAGTGCAACCTACCGCTGACTTGTCTTCCCTTTTCTCTAGGCAGGGAGAGCTAAGTGGGAATGGTGTGGACTTTTCCTCCCTTCCCAAGTGATACACTTCTTCCAAAGGGGCCAGACCTTCTAACTTTTCTTAACCAGTTGCACCAGTGAAGACCAAGTACTGAAACACGAAAGCCTTTGGGGACCTTTCTCATTCAAAGCAGCACATCCTATGTATACAAGTCCATTAGAAATTTCAAGAAATCAAGAGAATTCGAGTCTGTATCATCTAATACATTATCAGTAGATAGAGTTGTCTCTTTCAAATATGGTTTAGGCGTGGTCATGTTGTTTTATCTCAAGGCTTTTTGCCTGCTAAGCCTGTGTTTTCTCCTGGCCCTAGTAGAGATATACTCCCAGCTCTGGCTACTTTTTACAGTTGTGGAAATGGGTTCCAGATACTTGTTGCATACACATAAGAACCTACATTTGTATTCCTAATACCTGTGAAAAACTAAACATGGGGTTTTTCCAACCCCAGTTCTGAGGAGGTGGAGACGAGCCGATCCCCAGAGTCAAATCAATGAGTTCTAGCTTTGTTGAGTCTGAAAGAATAGGGGGAGTGATAGATAAAGCATTTGACATTGGTCTCTGCTCTACACATCCACACGTATAGCCCTCATACACACAGAGAAAAAAGTATATGAATAACTACATAAATATTTTTGTATTTTACATATAGAATTTATATATAACATGTATAAATAATAATTTTACAAATAAATTATAAAATATTTATAAAAATATTTAAATAAAATATATAATCTATAAGCATTTTTCTCTTGGTACAGCATATTAGGCTTCATTTGTAAGTTAAATTTAGGACTAATTCAATCACCATGGTTTTTTGAAATACCAGACTCTTTCATGTCTATAAAGCTATTTGAGAATGCAGTCTCATTTGCTCAACTGTGTCTGTATGCTTTCCCAGCTGTAGACATTTCCAAGATTCTCTCAAAGAAATTTGTTACCTCTGTAGCCCTGTCCAATTTGGTAGGAAGAGTTTGGGGCTGACGCCCTTCTGTAAACCTCTAGACCCATTCTGAATATATAGCTTTAAGATTCTATTTTCTTGCCTTGAATTGTCCATTGTGCTCATTAATTACCTTTTTTGTGGAGAGAGAGAGAAAAAAAAAGAAAGAAATCTCTTTCAATTTCCCTAAAGCCCCAGCCCTTTCTTAAGATTCACCAAGAAAAGCAATTATCTTTTTGTATGCTATTGATCTGTCTGAACATTCCTCCCAGTGGAACAACTGTGTAGACCTGGAATTTAAAAACTGTCACCATCCCTACCTCTGTGATGTCCCCATTCCTGATTATCTGGTAGTGGCCCTTGATCAAGTTCGCTATGACATTAAGCTTTTTCACACTAGCCTTTTACACATGAAGGAAAGCATCATGGAGTTTACCCTCGGTCATTCTTTGATATCTCTTCACTAAACACCATTTAAAATTCTAAGCATTTCCTAGACAGCAAACCTCCAAAAGTAGTAGCATGGGCATTGGAAGAGTGTAAAATGTGGTGTGTGGTGGAATCAGCTCTGCTATGGCATCATCTCCAGAGTTTCACTGATAAATGTGATATAGGAATATTTGGCCATAGATAAGCAGGTATTATCCAAGACTACATAATTCACTTTACTAATAAGATGTTTTGCAAGATTCATTGATAAATATATTATAGAGGATGATACATGAGCATTGCATGTCTTATACAATTATTATAAAAATAGATAGAATTGGCTAACATTGCAAGTAGAAATTCAAGTTTTCCCTTTATATTGTCATGAACAGAATTATTTATTATTATTTTCTAGTTGATTAACTATTTCTTTCATTTTAATATCAAGACTGTAATTTTAATTGACCCATTAGAGATTAAAGAAAAAAATAGCTTAAGGCCTGAGGATAAAGCATATTCTGAGTTTTCCAAGTCAACAACAGTAAAATAAGTGATATTTTTCATGATGCAGGCCCTGCTGTTCAGTACATGTACTAACAAGTTAAAGAAAGCCATCCACTAGACAAAGAAAGATGTTTATTATCGGTCTGGGTCACAGTTATTATGATCTGTAATTGACAGTGGGTTTTGCTTACCAGATGACTATTGTCTCCAAAAATAGAGACATCAATAATCCTAAATGAAACAAAAATGGTCAAAATTTGCATGAAAGCAGTATCTGACCAGAATACAATTTTCTTAAGTGTTTAAATACATTCTCTAACTGAACTTACTACTTTTCTAAGACAAAAATAGATTATCTTACCCAAACCATATATTCTACAGAAAATATTGCCTCTTCTCTGTCCTACTATTTATCATGCAATATAGACACACATGTCCTCCTTTCCCCCTATCATTCCTCCCCTATGTATGTAAGCATGTATGTATGTATATATGTGTGTATGTATGTACGTATTTGAAGGCATACATACATGGTAGGGCATAACTATGAAGGTCAGAGGACAGCATGCAGCAGTTAATATTTTCCTTCCATTTTGTAGATGCCAAAGATTAAACTAAGGTCCTCAGACTCGGCAGCAGGCTTGTCTTTAACATTGAGTTATCCCCCACAGCACCCTCCTTTCCTTAACATGAGGAAAGATATACCATTACAGAGCATATTAATGGGTCTCTGGAACATGCTACGGTTGTGCTGGCAGGATTTTACAAGGTAAGCACTAGTGTTCTCCCCAAAGACTGCTCCTAGGCTTCCTCTGTGGCTAAGAAAGATAGGAAGCATTCATGCACATGAATGGAGCAGCTGATAAAACAATCTCTTGGTTTCATCTTATCGTCTTCCACTCTAGTGGTCAGTATGATGACAGTGTGCTGTTGAATGGGGGCTGTGGCAACCCAGTGATTCGAGGAGAGGACTGCACATTTGGAAAAGGAAGGGGAACTCACCTGGATGGGCTTTGGTTCTCAGAACTCTTGGGTTTTAAATCTACTCTCAGCTGTTTGCAAACTGCCAAGAAGCAGACGCACATAGTCAAGTACATGTACATCCTGACTCTCTGAAGAGGCTTTGCATATAATAGCCATTTTTATTAGGTAAGTGCCCTCAATTCAAAGGACATTGTATAGTTAAATATGTGAATTGGGTTTAAATCTCAAAGGTACATGGAAGGGAAATTTCTAGCTATTTGAAGTTATGTCTAATTGGTGTTAACTTCCCAGGATACCCACTTCCACTTCCTTAAATATTCACAATTGGGAACATGTCTGCTAATCATGTAAAATGTAATGAAGGAATGATCCCAAAAGGGCTTTAGAAAAATGGAACTTTGAAAAGGCCAACTTATATATTCTTAGACTGTTCCTTGAATGAAATGAACAGATAGCAATGGTTTGTGTGCAATCTCCAATGCAGAAGATAAATGTTACAATATACCTGTGCAAATCCCACAAATAAGTATTTTATTTACTGCTCAGCTAGGGAGGAAAAGCTGTTGTTTGAGGTTCATGAGCAGCAATGACACCAACTCAAAATCCTCGGGGACACATTACACAATAATCAGGACATACACTTGGTGTTTCTACTAAACTATGAGGTAGTAGTGGGAATACAAGAGAGCCGTGAGCTGTGAAAATTACTGGAGCTGAAGACAAGCCTCTGAAGGCAAAGTGTGTGGACACCTCTACAGACAATTGCTGAATTCAGGTACATATGAAGATGTGAACATCCCACTTGTTCACTGGGTACCCATTTAAGAACCCTGGATGTTGTTTGTATCATCTTCCTTCAGATCTAGTTTCTTAAAATGGTGGCAAGTTCTCATGTAACAGGCATAATATCATGGAACTTAGACATACAATCACTTTGAATATTTGTAACAGAAGGGCATTTTGTATCATCCTAAATTTCAGATAGTGGAAAGTGCTGAGCGCTGTCCTGAGGCCATCCTCAGAAGAAGAAAAAAAAACAGATTGCCTCACTTTCAAATTGAACTTTCAAAGTTCAAGTCCAAGTTATCACTATGAGATCCAGACATCATTTTGAAATTTTTAACTTCGGATTTTCTTTGTATTTCCTTCCAAGGATGTGTCCTCTGTTCAAGTCTCTAAAGTTACCCATGTCCTTGTTGTTTGTGGTTGTTGGCTTTGAAAGTTTCTTCACTGCCAAGTTTCACACTGAAGCATGGGGGTTGCTTTGTCTTTCCATTCAGAAATCTTTCGCAATTATCCCTTCACTGCATTCTTCTGCTCCACACAAAAGGAGGCTCCAGCCATGGAGATAAACAGAAGTACCTATTCAACCTAAGCAGAGCTCTAACAGACCAAAACCCCAGTCACAAATCCATATTATTGAAGCAACCGACCTGTGGGTAGTTCTTACAGCCATGCTAATGAGGGGTTATTTATAGCAGCATAGGTGAGAGCTCACTTTCAGGAGTATGAGAATGCAGATCAACGAACCCCACCCCAATACCTAAAGAATAGAGCTCACAAAAATCTATACCATGAAATAGTCCATGGATGAAGTATACGTAACTCACTCTGGAAAATTGTTCTCTTCCTAGCAATCTTTAAGGCTTATAATATTGGGGCTTTAGCAAGTAAAGCTCCCAAGTCTCAGGAGTCTCCCCATTGTCTTCTTAATGGAATGGTAATAGCTCTTCTGATTCAATATGGCAGTGGATATGACCAAACCAGTGAAAGCAAATGCACTCCTGCTACCATGCTGATGCCCTGGGCTGTTGATTTCCTGCCATCTTCAGCTCAGCTTGTTAAATTTAGTGCTAATCCCCTCCAATACACAGCAAGTCTTGCCTTGGCACACACCCCTTTCCTTCTGCCTAAGATATGGTTCTTTGACCCTCAAAGCACATGCATACCTCTGTTCTGCCCAACAACCTTCATAAAGCTAATATTTAAGTTTGAACCTCTCAAACTAAGTAAGGCACATATAGTCCCCCCTTTTTAAACATACCCAAAATGAATGGTTGCAATGTGGGTGACCCTAAGTCAATACCATGTAGCTCTACAGTGTCAGAACTAGGAATGAAAGCTCAACTCTCTTACTCCTTAGCCCAGAACATTCCTCCTCTTGTCAGTCCTACTTGTCAATCAAAGACTGTGGGTGACAATGTTTGAGATGACTTCTTCAAAGTAAGGTCACTGCAACACATTCCACATCGCTTTTGTCTCAGAGCCTGGAGCTTGTTTTATGCTCCAAACAGCTGCCAACCCTGGGTGCTGGGTCCTGGCTTATGATAAGTGACATATCTTTAATTATCACATTGCCCAGACATAGTAATCTGTCCTCCCAGGTATGAAGGCCCATTAATAACTCTCTAGGGAAGGCTGGCGGTGTCCCAGATGCAGTCCTGTCACATGATCTGCTCCCCGATATGGAGCTCCCTTAATCAGGGCTAACATGCCCTCTAACGTGTCAGAAGGCTCATTGTTTCTCCGTCTCCTGCAATATACTACCCGCAAGCACGGCCCTTATCATTTAATAACACTGTCTGATACTGAAAGCAGGAGAAAATGGAAGCGTGAGGAGAGGGAGGGAAATGCTAGAGAGGCACAGAAGTGACTGGGGTTGTAGCACAAACTCTCACACAGCGAGGTGTAAGGACAAAGAACAATACCCTTTCACCCCATTGCTGCCACTAGCCCCAGGCTGGCAGAACTGCTGAGAGAGAGCACTGTAACCAGAGAAGAATTGCTTTGGGGAAATGGGAAAAAATAGAAAAGGATGTAGCCTATGCTCCTATGCAGGGAAATGGGGTTTGTAGACACCGCTTCTACACCAAAGGAAACACAGCTAGAAATGGGACACTGAGTTAGGAAGTGTGTTCTGTGATTCAGGATTGATTTGGCCTTAAACAGGTTTCTGTGCATGTGGGCACAGAAATGAGTGGGAAAATCCTGGGATGTGCAAAGTGTCGGTAAACTACGATGGTCCAGGAGAGTGTGCTTTATCATTTAAGGAGAATTATATCAAAATGATAAGATTAGTAACAATATTTCCAGGCCCCTAAAATGTGGCAGGCAGCAAGTACAGGAACTTAGTAGTGTCATCTCACGCTCAAAGCAACCCGTGAAGAACTGTTCTTTTTAAAGACGTGGTTACACTATTCACACTGCAGCTCAGGCTGGCCTGGCACTAACTGTGCTGCCCAGATTATCTCAAACTCATGCCCTCCTCCTACCTCAGCCTCCTGAGTGTAGCATGAGTCATTAAACCTGGATTCAAGTTTAACTTTGTCATTATCTCTATATGCTAAATAGACGCAATAAGCTAAGAAATTAAACCATTTGTCCAAAGCCACAGGGTTGCCTAAATGGCACTCTTAGGTTACAGAGTTGGGATCTGAACTCAGATAGTGTGCTTCTGGAGGTAGTGTGAGCATCCAAGAGATCTGCTGCTAAGTGAGAGGATTTGGAACTAGAGTGGGGGAATTGGAAAGGGAGATAGGTGGGAAGAGAGGGAGAGTGGGGGAGAGAGGGAGAGCGAGGAATGCAGGGAAGGAGAAGAAGAGAGTGCATGTGATGGATAAAAGGGAAGAAAGATCCTGCATAGAGAATTAACCAAGGATCATGGAATGACCCTCATGCCGGTACACACACACACCAACATGCATGTGTCAACAGCTATCCAAATCTCTTTATGCATGATGTTATAGTGTACATATGAAACCTAGCCTATTTTCTAGCCTATGCCTTCTTGTAGTGTTTATAAATAAGGCAGGCCTCCAGCTTGCTAGTCAAGTGCTCGACCACTAGGCTATATCCTCAATCCTTCCTATGTCTTTATAATCATCACTGGAATACACATATTCACCAAAGCTGCAATTGAGAGAGTTACCATGCTCTACTAATGGCAAGAAACAAAATCTATACATGTCTAAGACAAAAATAACTCCGAGTGTGTCTAAGTGAATGCAGGTGTGTGTGTGCCTTTGCATGTATGTGGACATCAAAGGACAGCCTCAGATGTCAATCCTCCCCTTCCATCTTGTTTGAGACGGTATCCTATCTCTCTATCTCCCTCTCCTCTGCACATCTATCTTTCTCTCTCTCCCCATTTTTATACAATGACACTTAGGCTAGCTGCTTTGTGGGATTCTGGACATTCTTTTGTTCCCACTTCCCATAGTTCCATAGGAATTATATCATTGCTCAAGCTACACTTCTGGCCTTTTTGTATGGCCTCTGAGGATTCAAACTCTGGTCCTCATGCTCATTCAGCAAGGGCTTTTACCCACTGAACCATCTCTCTAGATGTGACAATTGCAATTTTTCTTTTCCAAAAATTTCTATTCATGGTCATTTGGGTATGAACATAAGACCAGTCACTTCCAAGAGCCAAGTACATTCCTGGGGTCTTTCCAGTATTTAACGGATGCTGGCATTCATACGTGGAACTACTGAGAATGGATCCCATAGTTACCATGGTGATCCTGCCACAACAACAATCCATACTTTATTGTCAGCATTCCGACAATAGGGGTGTCCAGATCCATGGAGGGTTGGGAGAAAATATTGAAACCTTTGGTTTAACAATTTATATGTTTTTTAATTGTGTTTCTTTAATTTTTATGTAAACAATCTGCATATAATGCATAAATATAAACATGTATTAAAATGATGTGTGTTTATTTCTTTCTAGGGTATTGGAATAGTCAGAAAGGCTTTAGAGTCAAAAAGATATTAGGGAGTTAAGTTGCGCCTTGCCACCTACAGTCACTGTGTTCATTGACAAAATATTGGCAATATTAGAAGACCCAGAAACATACGCCTAGAACCAAGGAGGTGTGTAATGTAGTGTGATGTGATCTTCCTAAAAGCAAGTGTTCAGGTAGGTCACACAGAGCAGAATAACAATACTGGAAGTTTTAAGGGCCTGCATACTGTGTGGGACACTTTATTATAGAACTATATTTGAAGTCTGGATCTTTAAAGACAATCTTACCCTAAAGGGTAGACTTGAACAGACAATGGTAGGAAAAATTCCTGTTCAGAAAGGTAATTTCTACTGTAATCTTCCAGGATTATTTTATCAGTATGCTAAAATATATGGACATGCATCAACAGTACTCCTTTAGCTTTCCCTATCATTTTATCATTTTTTTCCGAGTCCCCAAACAGATTAAAGTCAAATTTGAGGTAATCCTCTCCCTTAATTCCTTCATCTAAAATCAGATACCCACAGCAATACCTGGGTTATGATGTGCTGTCCTGACCTGCTGAGTTTAGGGAGGGTATTGAAATATCAGTGATGCTACAAAGATAATCACACAAGAAAGGAGCCCTATAAAAGCAAAGAGATAAAACATGGGAGGCAAGGCAGTGAGAGCTAAATTTATAAAGTGTGGTGATGCAAAGACTGCAGGGGACTTGATCACAGCCTATAAATACCTTCAAGGTAAAAATATAATTGAAGGGAAAGAATTATTTGGAGTCTTAGAAGATGATACGACATGAAGCAGTGGCCTGAAGCGATGATAAAGATTGTTCAGGTAAAATTGCAAGGAGGAGGGGAAAAGGAATTCTTTACTATCTGAGGGATGAAGCAGGCAAAGCAATTCCCAGAGGAAACATCAGAAGCATTTTAATTGAGACAGTGCAAAGCTCGTGAGTATGAAACAGGGATTAAAAACTGTGCTTCTCTCTGCTCTCCTCAGAATTCAGAGCTCTTGAAGGTACACCTGAAAGATGGCCCCCTTCAGAGAGGGACAAAGTCATGAGAGGTTTGTGTGAAGACTCCTCAATAGAGTACCACCAGGATGACAGCTCAATACCAAAAAAACTATGAATTAAAATTTAGAAGAGGTGTTCTTTCCTGCATTCTGTATTCAGTATCATATTTTAGAAAAGATACCCAGCTTTCCTCCAGAAAATAAAAAGTTTATCCATAAATGACATTTCAAGTTCTAACTATTGGTCCTTTAAAGAGTACCAGGCCTTGAAGAGATGGCTCAGTGGGTAAAGTACTTGGTGTGTAAGCATGAAGACCAGAGTTCACATCCTTAACATGCATGTAAGGGTCAGGTGTGACAGCAGAAATCTCTGGTTCCAGTGCTGAGAGGAGGGTGGTCAGAAGGAAACAGGGGACTTACTAACCAGCCAACCATGTTCAATCATTAAGCTCCAGGTTCATTGAGAGTGCTTGTATCAAACAATGAGAAGGAGAGCAATAGAGGAAGATAACCATCATCTATCTTTAGCCTCTGTACATGCATGGGTGTGTGTACTTCCCTTACACATACACACACACACACACACACACACACACGCACACGCACATGCACATGATTACAAAGTTTTGAATGACTCAGCCATAATTATTTAATGCACCATGCCACTAAATATGCTTCCTTGTCTGTGCATAAGACATTTGAATGTGCATGGCCGACATGGTTCTGAAGAAAAATGTGCATACCTAGAGGACAATAATGTAAAAGTCAACATCTAAGATCTTCAAAACTAAGGGTTGCAAGCCTCTATGGGCACCTGCCTACGTATGGTATACAAACAGGCAAACAGGCACCAGTATAACACATGAATAGTTTTTTTTAAATATTTGTGATATTAAAAGTGTTTTAGAGCACTATAAATATATAATGCATGAATATAGGTCTGAAAACTCATAGCAAAAAAATTGCTTGGAAAGTATCCTAGAATCAAATGTTGGCAGGTTGTCCCAGGCAAGGAGTCAGATGTGACTATTGCTTAGAAAAACTGGCTGTAGAATAGGATGACTGGAGAGTGTCTTTCCTCTTGAAATGTCAGTTGGTCCTCATCTCCAGTTGACTTAAGCTGCTTAGAAAAGCAATGGCCAGGCACAGACAAATAGTCTACCTCATTAAGGAAGGTGGAAATATCAATGTATGTTTATACCTATACTTAAAAATAAATTAGTGTGTTCTTTGAGGCCTAAGAATCACCTGATAGACACTCTCCCTAAAACTTCTGCATTGACAGATGGAAGAAAAGAGATCCTTTATGCTTTAAGGTGAGAAATGAGGTTTGTTGTAACATTAAGTAGAAGAAACAAACTCTTATATACACTATCACCTGGCATTTGGGAGAGAGAAAGGAAGAAAGCCTTCCCTTCTGCCCTTTTACCTATAGGTTCTAATAGGAATGATTGGAATGGTCCTGCTTTATTTTGTTATCTCATATTACTCTATTTTTTTGTGCTGCTGAAACGAGGTCCCATGATGGGCAGTACAATTGCCTCTTCAGGAACAACAGGAAGTCCTCCACCCCTTGAGGGATTTAAGGTATGGCATGTTAAAGCCAACGACTGCTTTTGTTATATGTCTATGTAATTAAATATACATATTGTGTGTATGTATTGCAGGAGGTATATGTACATGTGTACAGGTACCATAATGGTCAGATCAGAGTGGTAAGATCCCTTTGGAACTAGAGTATATAGGAGGCTGTAAATATTCTTAATTACAGAGCCATCTCTTCAGCCCAAGATGTTTAATTTCTACATTCAAATCTGTAAGAATGACTCTTGGCAGATAGCAAGGTTTGAGTTCATAGACCAGTGTTGTTCTGTGTAGATTTGAAACACACAGAAACATAACACACCATATTATATGGAATGAACCTTTTATCCCTGTGGTTTTGCCTTCCACACTATATAGATGTGACTGTCCATAGTATCTTTAGATCAACTTCCATCACACATAACCACATGCAGAGCCTACAGAGTGACCGTTTATTATTCAGCAAGATCAATTGTTTTCTTGCAAGGGAAAAACCAGAACTCAGTTGCATATTTAAGAAGTGAAGTCTTCCTAAGGTAGGGTTGATTAATGCCATGGAAGCAATCTTCATTTATATATTCATTATACCAAAACATTTGAAGAAGAAGCATTTGTAGAAACCCTGAAAACATTACTATTTTACCTTCTAGGACCTCTATCATCCATTATTCTATTGTTTTTATTATCAAAAGTAGATAATCGTGTCTAAGGAGAGAGTTAATTAATTTTCCAGTTACAGAAAGCAGCTCTTGGGAGAGGGTAAATATCCAAACTTAGAGGAGGCACCTTGAGCGTCCCTGGGAGACACTCTTCTTTAAAATCTCACAGAGCTAAATAAAAGAAGGGGCTGCAGAGGAAGGAAAGAAGACGCTTTCTCCAGAACCGCCTTACTGTATCTGCATTCTGTCCAATGTTTGCACATGTTTAATGCACACACACAGCTTGATGGAGAAAGCTCATACTTTTTGTTTTGCAATGTTTGGGTGTGAGTCAAAAGGAAACATGTGTTTCCATTCTGTTTCTTGCAGCTCAGTCAAGGAGGGGGAAAGGAACTCAGTTCGTACCTCCTAATACTGCTAATGTGAACAGAGGCAAGGGGCGGAGGACAGTCACTAGGCCAGTAGAGTGTCATCCTTTTAGCGTGGCCAAGATAACAAGCAGGAGAAGAGGCTGCCTATGCCTAGAATGGCTGGGGTTTCATTTGATTGATTCGAGAGTTTGTCTTTGCTTCTTCTGTCAGTGTTGCTTGCATGCCTCCAGCAGGTTGTTTGTTTTGTTTGGAGTCGAACTTCACATGCTAGGCAAGCGCTCCACAGTTGAGCTGTATTCCCAGCCCCTTCTGGCAGTTTTCTGTCTGTGAAATACAGATGAATATTCAGAAGGAAGCCTGTGCAGCTACCAGCGAGAATCATAGGGATGGTCGTGTGGTTTTCCAGAAGAAAAAAAAAAAAAGGAGCTGGATTGAAAGGCACACATCCTTCCTTCATTTTTACTTTGGCCACGGAACCAAACTGCTGTTGCTCTTAGGAGGGAGGAATGTAGCCAGTTAGTCAGTGTAGACAGGAGACTTTTGCTTCTTTGTTTACACTATGAGGCCGGGAAATGCTTAGCTGGCAATTTGAGAATTAGAAAATATGAAGGTTGAATTGAAAAATGTAACGGCCAGGCTCCTAAGCCCTTAACTGGTTAACTAAAGAAGCACATGTAATATTACATTGTCACAACATACTACAAACCCAGATCCTCGTCACATCCTTCGGACTCCCCTACTAGAACCTAAACTCCTTAAGAATGGGGAGTTCAGTTTATCGATCCTGTTCATTTCCAGATCCTAAGCACTTAGGACAATACCCGGCAGAGCAAGAGCGCACTGAAGAAACATCCCATCATTGGTTTCAGTGAAATAAGCTACTGTTCTCTGCTGCTCTGACTTATTTTCATCTGTCATCTCTATTCCTCCAACTTGCCTCTGACCTAACCTAAATTTGTCCTGTTATTTCCTTGATATATGCTCCTCCATCTGTTCTCAACTCAAATTTTGGGGGACTTTGAAATTGCTTTCAAAGGAAGCATTTGCTCTGTGGATCATTCGCCAAGTATTCATGGGGTTTGGGGAAAGTACGTCACTTACACGTCACACCAAAATTCATTTTCATTTTTCGCAGTTCGGTATTGAATTTGAACTTTGATGTGTAGCTCAGCAACCAACCCTGCTGATCTAAGAAGCAAACATGAAAGCCTGTTAACCTTAGGAATTAGGCATCCAGTCAGGAGCAAATTAAACAGGATTTGCTCCCACTTCAATAAATGAGATTTGCCCTACAAAGGTTCACCTTTCAAACTTTGACTACCGCCTGCCAGTAGACATTAGAAGTTAACAGAGCAGGGAGCAACAGGCCAGGCCTGCTATGAAGATACCAATATCTGGCTTAAATATGGCCACAGAGAAAATTAAATACTGACTACAGAGAGACTAAATGTATTTCTGCATTATTTGAGATCATCTCGGGTCTTTAAGCAAGTGTATCTGAAGACTTCAATATGGCATTTATCATCCACCAGAATATGAAATTGTAGCAGGACAACAATTTCTATGCCGATGTACTAAGTTTGAAAGGATTCAATTTTAAATTCTAAGACTGAAGTCACTTCTAAAGCTCGTCATCTGCCATATTGTATTTAAAACCTCATAGTGTGTCCCCTATGCTACCTAGGGTTAGTAAAGCCATCTGAGGCCTAAGCTGGGTGGACTAATATCATTAGGAAGGAAAAGGAACACTGGGAAGTAAACAAGAGTCAGATAAAACGAAAGCTGTCTTTTCTGAATTTAAAGGCTCTATCAAGGCTGGTGAGATGGAGCAGCTGGTTAAGACACGTGCAATAAAGCCTGGAGACCCGAGTTTGTTTCCCAGAACCTATTTAGAGGTGGAAGCAGAGAATTAACTCTACAGGCTTGCCCTTTGAGCTTTCAGTACATGCCCACCCCACAGCATGCAGCACACACACACACACACACACACATACACACACACACACACACATGCATGCACACACGCACACACAATACACTTTTAATAATTTTAAGACAAGACTTCCTGAGTAAATTGGAAGCATGGGAGAGGGTTGAAGGGGAAAGGAGAGGCAGGGAGGGGAGCAGAAAAAAAATGTAGAGCTCAATAAAAACATCAGAAAAAAACTTAATAAAAAATTAAATGACTTAGTTGAGCTACATATTCTACATTCGTCAAAATATTACATTTCCTTAGTTTTCTATGATTCTGAGACTCAAATCCATTGCAAAATATGCAAGTGCTTTACTTCTGAGCTGTGCCCTAATGTCCATGTTCAATATTTTTGTTAGAGAGTATTTAAATAAGCATCATAGGTCCTGCTAAATTTACTATATCTCACCTACATTACTCATAAGTTCTATTAAATTGCAAAGTTAATTATCCTATATATAGATATATAGATAGATAGATAGATAGATCATTATAGTAAAAACTAACAATCTTTTCATCTTCTTTTCTTCTTTTAGCGTCTTCCACAGGTAGTGACCTGATCTTCAGAACCCTAATGTATTCATGGAGAAAATGGAGCTAGAGCTGCCGGTTTAATTGCACCGTGGAGAGTAAATGAGCTGATACAGGTGAAATGGCCAGCGCATTTCCTAGACAATAAATAAAACACCAAATGCAGAAGTGATTACAAAACTCTGCAGGCCATCAGAGAGGCAGCCTTGGCCCCAAACAGTCAGAGCTGTTTTCAAAGGAGTTTACTCACCTATGTATAGTAGTTCACATTTAATAAAGAATGGGATAATTTTAAGAGCATTAGGGGAATTTGTAGCTATCCAAGCTAAGATAATGACAGGGGTAATTAAATTCTCTGCCCCATTACACATCATTTGGTGGCATTAGGGGATTTCTTTTCCTTAGGGGATAACAATAAACTCAAGCTGTCCTCCCCCAAAAAGGAAGCTCCAAAAGATGAGGTGCAGGGCCTGAGAGAGCTACTCGCAAGGCTTTCATCTGAGGGTCACAGGTATTCACAGGGTCAGCGGATGGTTTGCTTGCATCTGACCTGCCAGTTATCCGGTTGCCAATCTGAAAGTGAAATATCCTTCCTCGGTTCACACATTTGCGCAGTTTCTCCCCCGCTGGTGGTTGCCATGTGTGAAAGTAGTGGAATTTTGGGGAGATGGAGTCTTACCATTGAAATTAGTCACCTGGAGCAGGCTTTGTGTCTTTATTGACTGACCCGACTTCCTATGTTCTCTTTCCTTTCTGAGTGCAAATGCAATGTGATCCCCTAGCCTCCTCTTCCTGCCCACTGTGGCATTCCCTGCCTGCTTCTATGTCTTCCTGGCCTTGATGTATGAATGCATCCCTGAAACTATAAGACAAATCAAACCCTTTCGCTCTTAAGTTGTTTCTGTCGAGGTGCTTTATCACAGCACTGAGTGTGTAACTGAGACATCGATCTCATTAGAAAAGTAAAAAAAGATTGTTTGAGGTTGGTAGAGGGGTATAGTGGGAGAAACCTATCCCTTTGTACAGCAAGTATACACTAATTTAAAAAACAGTTCAATCACATCGACATGTCTTTGTTACTCTTTCCGGGTCCCTAATCACAGACACTTTGGCTCTGACCTCTCATTGACCTCTCAATTCCTCCCCTTTTTAAGCAGGTGGTCATGCCAGTAGCATCATGGAAAACAATTACATTGTTCAGTGAGATGACTCAATGTGTCAACATGCTCACCGCCAAGTCTAAGGATCTAAGTCGAGCATGGACCAATCCCTACCCGCAAATGTGTCAATGAAAGTTTAAAAAATATATTTTTTTTAAAAAAAGCAATTATACTTATTTCAGAAATAGGGATACAGGTGCATTCTCTCATTTGTCATTTCCACAATTCTATGAGGTTGTCAAGATAATATCCATATTCTCATCATTTATGCAGGGCAGTTGCTAAATAATGGTGGTAATAGAAATGAATGCTGTTTCCTCGGGTTTTCGTTTGGTAACATCCATGAGAAAAAGCAAAGGAAGAAATAAAAATGCTGATAATAGGACAAGAATGACCAAATTTACATGTTTGTATAAGACAGTTGTATGTATATAACTATTAATCATGACACAAATATGTCATATTAAGGGGACATGACTAAAGGGTCCTGAAAAACAGCTCAGCCTCTACTTAGATTTGAAAATCTCTCCCAATTCCTTTGATTTCTGTAATACCTTACTATCTGGGTGATCCTATGCCTTCCAGCATTTTCTGTTTTACCTCCCCTATCTTTTCTTCCTTCATCTTAAAAATTTACTTATGTATTTTCCAGGTCTGCACTCAGCGCCTTCTCTGGATATCTTTGCAACCCTCAAAGCCTCTGCTGTTGTTGGAGGTTATTCCACTTTCTAACATCAAGCTGATAATTTATCTGAGGCCATCACACATTTTCAGTTGGATATTTCTAGCGATTAACTTTTTGATATTTTATATCACCAGAATTAGGTACTTATTTATTTTGACATAAAATGTTTTATATATGTTGTGTTTGGATGTTTGTTGGTGACATCACAATTTTCCTCACTATATGTTCCTCATCCCTCTCCCTTTCTGTGCAACAGTTGGCAACACCTGCTTTTCCTCTCTGAAATGTCCTTTGTTCCCATTCTTGTTACCTTCCTATGACCCATGGTCATCTAGTAAGACTTAAAAATACTTTTCTTGGACCTTCTAAGCAATGCGGTTTGTTTACTTTGAGCCCACTGAAACACTATTTCACTTCAGCAAGTCAAAGCAATTTTCTCAAAAACTGAAAGGTGCAAATTCTAGATTTAACTATCTATACATATTACACGAAAGAAAGTCAAAAGCGAGACCAGTTAGGGGTAGGATCAGGTCAGTGAGGGGAGAAGGGGGTGGACAAATGTATTAGAGGCATAAATATAAAATATATATGTGTATATATGTTTGTGTGTGTATGTGTGTGTGTCATAATGAAATCAATTGGAAATTATAACTTTAATTAAAAATAATTAAAATACAAACTGGGTATATCCTCGTCTACCCCATAGGCTTTCAGTAATCTCCCCTTATTAGAAGCAACATACCATCAGTACTGCATTGAAATCCTTCAAGCTAGGTCTATAAAATATCTGGAAAGAAAACAAAAATAAACACAAAAACATGCCTTCCATTATGTACTGCGGACCCGGTCCTTGCTAAGCATTCGCACATACGTTCCTACAACTCTCCATGCCTTCAAGCAGCTTTAGAACTAGCACCACATCTTACCCAGCAGTCAAGTGATGCTTTCAAGGCCATGGAGCTAGTTAAAATCCCAGCTAAAATCAAATGAGATCCTGCTTGTCTCTACAACACCAACATCATCTTCTTTCTGCTCATCCCCACTGTCTATTTCTCTCATAGCATTTATTGTATTCAAATGGATCTCCACACTAATTTGAAAATTCGTCCTGTGTTACATTTCTTTGGTCTACTACTCAAGTTAGCATCTTTACCTAAAGTACTTGTTCAGGTTCCACAAGCTAAAATCAGCACCACCACCTCTTCTGTGTATATTTGCAAAAACTTAGCGCCAGCACTGTTCTCACCTTGCTTGGCATAAAGCTAATCGTGTGTTAAAGCAAAATCATAGGTATGGCTCTCATTCTGGAGGTTAAACTTCATGTCTCCAACAATTGCAAATGAATTGCTGTTTAATAACTATGCAGTGAATTAAAATGATCATGGGGATGTTTTCTACTCTGAATCTTTCATTAGTATTATAATCATAATTAAGAATCAGGACTGAATTTAAAGCCCATTCAGCTGTTTATTGGCAGTGATATCTTGGCAAAACTCATTGGCTTCGTTAAACAAGAGTTGCCTCATTTGTGACATGAAGATTTTAATAGTGAACGCCCCAATAAGAGATGCTAAGCAGAGTTCTTAACGAAGTCCTGTGCTTGATATTTTATCCATCAATATTATTGGTATTAAAACAATGAGAATAACACAACATCTCTGGATAATACTTTCTCAAGTAAATGTCAGCAATAACTATCTATTCATTAAACAAATTGCCATGGTTCAGAAAACTGTAATAAATGTAAACTAAATCACCGGCTAGTGAGATAGTCAAATATAGACTAGGAGACTTGATTGTTAATCACCCACTGTCATCCTGAGTCTCCAATGGCTGTGGCATGAAGGTTGGCTTAGATGGATCAACAAGACTTATCTAAATGTCTTTAAGCGATTCTAGGCTCCAAAGGTGTCACCTCGAATGGGAAAGTCGGGTCTGGCTGTCACTAGAATCTTTGAGGCAAATTCAGTTATGCAGTTCTGTCAGCCATCTATCAGGGAAATACTAACAAGTTAAAACAGCAGCCATGACAGCATCACGATCTGAGAATATGATGCTGTGGAGTGGGTGGCTAATGAAGTCCCCCATCAATGCGCTTGGTTTCCTTGCCTTCTGAGTGCAGCCAGCAATCTAAAATCCATCATCTGTAGCTTCAGGGTGGCAATGAGTTATTGCTTTCCTGTTTGCACTGAACAATACCCCAGGAGTAATGGCTAGAAACAGTGTAAACAGGGGAACTCAAAGATAATTCATCTCACTGGCATGTCCAGCAGTGTTAAGTCAGGCTTACCATTAAGGCACACCAGTGCCAGCACTCACTTGATGGCATCCGGAGTTTGTCCGGCATATTGCATTCGGCTCCTATTTTAAGAAAGCCTCTACTATGCCCTTGTTTGACTGTTAGGATGACCAGAGTTCCACAGGATATCAGCCATCAAACTGACATCTGGATTCTACATCCTATGCTAAAGGGTCACTCCATATAATGAATATAGTTTGGTTTATTCATATTAGTGACTTTTAATGAGATGATGTCTGGGGTTTTGTTTTCGCAAAGGCTGTTGGGCAGACTTACAGAAATACTTTAAGAGAAACTTTACATTCATTAATATTCTGGCTTCAAGTCAACCTGCTTCCTTAGAATTAAAAAATATTTAGCTTGAAATCCGAAAGACCTGATTTAAACGTGACCATAGTTTAGTAAAATAAAGTGAAGTGTTTTCTCCAAACTAAATAGTTAATTGGGGAAAAATCATGAAACATCAATAGAAAATCCATTCCTGACTAAAACAGTGTCTAAGCCAAGAACTACGGAAAAGCTTTTAAGTCCTTGGCTTATACGTGTGTGTGTGTGTGTGTGTGTGTGTGTGTGTGTGTGTGTGTGTGTGTGTTATCTGTGTATATGAGAGAGATGTGTGTGTGTGAGAGAGAGACAGAGAGAGACACAGAGAGAGAGAGAGAGAGAGAGAGAGAAAGAAAGAAAGAAAGAAAGAAAGAAAGAGATGTATGCCCATGTAGCAGATTATGGACACAAGAGCAGATACACAAACTCAGTGTTACTGTTTGGCCCTCATTCTCTATCTTATTCCCACAAGACAGGGTCTCTCACTTAACCTCAAGGTAGCCTGGCAATCACCAGCCAGGAGACCCTAGGAATCCTGATGTGCCACTACTCACATATCTGAGGTTGGAGATACTCATCTGGCCAAACTCGATCATGTGTGCTGTGTTCTTTATTCATGTTCTCCTACATGCACAGTAGCCCTGTTAGCATTGAGCTGTGTCTGTGTTCTTAAATTCTTATGAGCTCTAGCTAAGTCAAGATTGATTATTGCATCCTCAACACAAAGCAACTTATCTGGCACAAACTAAGCAACTTATTTGGTACAAAGTAAGTGCTTAGTGTATGTACAATGGATGATGGCCATAAGTTTCATTCTCTTAATTTTAATTTTTCAAACTTCATATTATACAGACACCGAGAAAACTGAAGGGTGCCATTCTAAGGCGCACTTGTGCAAATGATAAATGAGAAAGATGCAGACAAATGGCTTTTTCCTCTCCTATTTACCTATCAGACATCAAATATTTCCTATATACTTTGCTGGTGCAGTTTCTAAAATTCCATTATTATGCATTTTATTTGCATATTAAATTTATTATTAATTTTCCTTAACTTTTGGAGAATTAGAATCTATGAATATTTTTTTATTTTTTAAAAAGAAAACAAATATCTTTTTTCATTTTATTTACCAATCCAAATTCCTACTCCATTTGCTCCTCCCAATCTCTCCACCTACCCTCTACCCCATGCTCCATCTTATAAGGTAAGATACATTATTTTGGTACCGTATCTATATCCACGGTATCCATCCAAAGAGAATAGGTTCCATAAAAGCTAGTACAAAGTATTGGGTTAAATCCTGGGGCCACTGCCAGTGGCCCAGCAGTCTGTTCCAGCATTCAACTGTCACCCACATTCAGAGGGACTAGTTTGGACCTGTGCTGTTTCCTTTCTTATCCAACTGGATTTGGTGAGCCCCCATTCGCTCAGGTAAACTGTTTCAGTGGGTGAACCCACCATGGTCTTGACCTCTTTGCTCATATTCCCACTCCTCCCACACTTCTTTAGGAGCTCAATCTAGTGCTCTGATGCAGGTCTCTGACTCTGTTTCCATCAGTTGCTGGATGAAGGTTCTATGGTGACATTTAAGATATTCATTAGCCTGACTACAAAGCCAGTTTGGTCACCCTCTCCACTATTGTTTAGGGTTTTAGCTGGGATTATCCTTGTGGATTCCTGGAAATTTCTCTAGTGTCAGGTTTCTTGTTAGCCCCATAATGACTCCCTCAACCAAAATATCTCTTTCCTTGTTCTCATTTCTGTTCTTTCTCCATCTCAACTATCCCATTCCCTCAAGTTCTCCTCATCCCTCCCCTTCTCCACTCATCTTCCCCTTCTGCCCTCCCTACTCCCCCCACCCCCATGCTCCCAATTTTGTCAGGCGATCTGGTTTCTTTCCCCTTTCCAGATGGATCTATGTATGTTTTTCTTAGGGTTCACCTTGTTACTTAGCTTCTCTAGGGTCATGAACTATAGGATCAATATCCTTTGCTTTACAGCTAGTATCCACTTGTGAGTGAGTACATAGCATGTTCACCTTTCTGGGTCTGGATTACATCACTCAGGATTTTTTTTTCTAGTTCCATTCATTTGCAAGCAAATTTCAAGTTATCATTGATTTTTAACAACTGAATAGTACTCTAATGTGTAAATGTGACACATTTTCTTTAACCATTCTTCAGATGAGGGCATTTAGGTTATTTCCAGATTTGGGCTATTACAAATAATGCTACTATGAACATAGTTGAACAAATGTCCTTATAGTATGATTAAGCATATTTTGAGTATATGCCCAGAGTGGTATTGCTGGGTCCTGAGGTAGGTTGATTCCCATTTTTTTTTGAGAAACCACCATACTTATTTCCAAAGTGGTTGTACAAGTTTGCATTCCCACCAGCAATGGAGGAGTGTTCCCCTTACTCCACATCCCCTCCAGCATAAGCCCTCATTGGTGTTTTTGATTTTAGCCATTCTGACTGGTGTAAGATGGTATCTCAGAGTTGTCTTAATTTGCATTTCCCTGATGGCAAAGGATATTGAACATTTCCTTAAGTGTCTTTCAGCCATTTGAGATTCTTTTGTTGAGAATTCTCTGTTTAGCTGTATACCCGATCTTTTAAATTGAGTTATTTGGAATTTTGATTGAGTTCTAATTTCTTGAGTTCTTTATATATTTTGGAGATTTGGCCTCTGTCTGATATGGGATTGGTGAAGATCTTTTCCTATTTAGTAGGCTGCCTTTTTGTATAATTGACTGTGTCCTTTGCTTTACAGAAGCTTCTCAGTTTCAAAAGATCCCATTTATTTATTGTTGCTCTCAGTGTCTGTGCTACTGGTGTTATATTTAGGAAGTGGTCTCCTGTGTCCGTACATTGAAGGTTACTTCCCTCTTTCTCTTCTATCAGGTTCAGTGTGGTCAGATTTATATTGAGGTT
The DNA here is from genome assembly GCF_000317375.1 of Microtus ochrogaster. Lineage (NCBI taxonomy): Eukaryota > Metazoa > Chordata > Mammalia > Rodentia > Cricetidae > Microtus > Microtus ochrogaster. Next base: position 26,893,334 of record NC_022009.1, on the reverse strand, counting down.
TTTAATTTAATTTGCATATTACTTTATCATTATTTCCATTCACTTTTTGGATATTTAGAATCTATGACTATTTTTAGGTCTTTTGGTTTACGGTTTATTTTATGGCAGTAGCTATTCAGATGTATAATCTGGATACATTCATATGAGGAGTATTGTTCTAACAAGGATTTGGTTCAGCTCTATCAATCTCCAAGTAAAATATCACATTATTTGTGTCTATTAGGTCCAAGCTATTTTGATGCTATCCTTATATAGAAAGGGTTTTCTTTCTATGGCTACTGCTTACTGTGCTTGGTGCCAATGATGAACTAATGATGTTGCCTTGTTTTCTCCCTCTTCTTTATCCCCTTCACCCTTTCCTTTTTAAAGTAACAGATTTCTATTTTATATTAGAAACATAATGAAGGCACCAGGTTAGGGAGCATTGCACATTTCCTCTAAGCCCAGAGTTGCAGGAAACATTATACCGAAAGGGAACTGAAGCATAGCTCACCACATAGAACGAGACTGACTGCAACATAAGGAGGGCCAAAGATAGCAGCAGGCATTAACTTCTCCTGCAATTTAATCCAAAATTTTCCAGGAGACAGAATTCTAGTTTCTAAGTCTTAGGCTAAAAGGTCACTCCAGACCTCAAGTGTAGATGTGAGGCCAATGATTAGATGTCACTTTCAAGTTATTTCATAAAATTGGCTTTTGGTAAGATATGGTTTTATTTGATATTGTTGTTTTGTTTTAATATTGTTTATTTGCAGACAGTTCCATCAGATTTATAAAAATACTTTCAAAGAAAATGTACATTCATTTATAAAATATATTCCTCTTTTTGTTGATGTGTGTGTCTAGTCTATGTACACACACTCTGCACACATACTACCTTAGTGCACTTTTCATATATTATATATTTCTTCAAGGAAGCTATCCTTCTATATTTGTGCAGGATTTCTTTGTCACAGACAGTTTTAAGTAATTTATCTCAATTGATTTTCAGGGAAAGTTGAGAGCATAATCTTTTTATTTCCTTTTAAAAGAAGAGGCCCAAGTGCTAGATGGTAGAGTCATTTTCTCAAAGTGACCAACTTACTTCCTAATACCAGCAATGAACCTTCAATCCAAATCTTGTGGTTTCAAATTGAGACCTTTGTACCTGGCACACTACCCTGAGGTCTATGTATGGAATGGAAATCCACAGAATTAAAAGAAACCATCATGTATGGAATCGAGATTTGGGAAAACATTCCTGATCTTTCAGGCATATAGTTGCCAGTGGTCCAGCTTATGGAAGCAGTCAACTCAGTCTCGGCTCCCACTGCCTCTCCCAGCTTCTCCAACTCTGCTGGGAAGGCACAGCCAAGCTGGGAGCTGCAGGGAGCATGCCCACCAAGCCCTCTGTGCACAAGTGGATAATGATCTAAAAAAGCTCCGAAGCCCAGAAACCCCAAAGAGGCCTTTTCCAGTAAGAACAAATAGCAGTGAAAGAGAGTGTTAGCCAACCTGCGGTGCACAGCACTCCATGGGAACAAGATTGCCTCTGCTGGACACCTTTGTATTTCTCTTGCTCTTGCCCTCATCTCCTGCACGGACAGTCTCTAAACAGCAACAACATCCCTCTGTACTCCTTCGGACATCCCCTTAAACAAAGTCCAGAGTCCAATCCAGTTCTGTCAATGGCCAGATCCAGGGATGAAACTGATTTACCAGCCATCTAACTTCACTGAGAACTAAGCTGGCAGATGTCAATGCTTGGCAGTAAATATTCATGCAGAGACAGCCAAAACGAGGCATCCAGGGTGAATTTATAGATGCAATAGACCGGAGGAACAGACCATTTATCACATTCCAGCCCCACTCCCTTTTATTCTCAAGGAGTCTCTTTGCATATCATAAATTGTCGAGAAACAATATTATACAAGACAAACTTAATAAATACTCAATTTCCTCACATCTGACCCAAGAGATATTACCAAAACTTTTTTCTAGAGGGCACAGTTAGGGGAAGGAATATGGCCAATGTGGTCCAGAATCTGTCCTGACAGTGTTCCTTGGTTTTGCCTACCTCACTTTATGCCAATATCTGCATTGTAAGTCAGGAAGGAAGTTGGTGGACAAGGTTATAGATTCTCGTCAAACAAAGCAGATGTCCTGACACATAAACTTTTACTATTCCTGAAAGGCTTGTAATTAAAAAGTGAATACAAGAGAATTTGCTATAAATTACATACAGGGAGAAAGAAATTAATATGATGTCTTTTTCTACACCAGCATTAATGACATAGAGAGAGGCTAATTGCTGCCCAGTTCTCTACGACCTTCTGTTTTATAGGTGGTGAAAGGAGGCTGTCAAAAACTGCCCAGAAGCCACAGCATCACTTCCTGGTAATCCTTTCTATGATCCTGTGAAGGTGAGCGTAAGATGACACAGCTCCACATAGCCGAGATGGGGACGAGAGGCAGATGCGTCGCCACAAGTAATACCAGCTGCTCTTCAAACTGATTAACTCAACAATAGATTTCACCAGAGGGAAACTTATATTCGAAGCAATTATTTGCTCAAACTTCTCAGCTCTGAGACATCTTCCCTCCAAAGAATCATATTTTATGCACAGGAACTTCAACAGAGATCTTTTTGCCTTTGTCAAACACACCCATTTATGATTTCATTAATATCTTTAGCAACAACCGACATAGAAAATATTGTACCATTGAAGTCTGAACCCCAAACATAGAATGTTAACTAATCTGAAACAAATGATTCCTAAGTTATTTTGATCTCTTGGCTTTTCGAGTTTTTAAAAAAGGATTCAAGTTTGTCATGTTTAATATTGATTGCCAAAGGCCACTTAACTCCCGAGTTGTAAGACTTGAAAATTAAAAAAAGCATCAAAAAGGTGGAAGAGGAAATCTTGCTTCCTTGATCAGAACAACTGATAATCTAAGCAAATTATAAAATGGAAAGCAAACAAACAAACAAACAAACAAAACCTTGCCCAGAACATCTATCCAATTCAGACTAGGTATATCTCTCTCTTTTTTCTTTATTACAATTAAATATCTTCATTTTCCCCAAGGTTTCTCTATATAATACCTGAGTTTGATCCTCCGGAACACACATAAAAGCTTGAGACAGTAGTATATGCTTGCAATCTCAAGATTTGAGATGTGGAAATAGGAGGGTACCTAGAGACTGCTGGCCAGCCAGTCAGTCTAGCTGAATTGGCAAGTTGTAGGTTAAGCGTGGGACTCTGTGCCCAAAAGGTAGCATGCAAAATTTTTAAACATTTAACTAAAAAACAAGTAAGGTGGAAAACAATTGAGGAAGGCACTTGATACTGACCTCTGGTTCCTACACACATATGCAAACATGTGTGTGCATACACATAGATACACACGTATACACAGGCTGAAATGAAAGTACTTTAAATGAATTAGTGAATAAATCCAGGACTTGCAATAGACTAGAAGTTTAAGAAGAAAACTATTTTCTTGAAGAGATTTTAATGAGTGGAGATTTCAGAGAAGCACAGGAAAGGGGAAAACTCATGTGAGTTTAGGACTTAGTAAGTAGTTGAAAAATGTACAGTGTGCACCTACAAAGTCCATGTCTGCACCTGTGACAGACATGACTAGTTAAAGCCAGAGCTCCTTCATTCAGAATTCATCCATTGCTCTCGAAACTCTTTCCAAGGTAAAGATGACACAGAGAGACTAAGAGGCACAGAGAACTGGCAAGCAAGAAGAAGACTCTTTGCTATGGGGAATATCCTAGAGTGAGCGCTCACCACTGAATTGACTAGACTCACTGGTATTCTTGAAGAGCATGCTCTTTTTATTCTGATAAGCTAAATGGGGGGTAAAAATAAATTCCAATGACAGTTAGTATTAAGAAAAAAGACTTCAAGAATTCATAAGAATTATTTTCAATACCAATTTACAAGATGCAATTTTTCTGCTTCTGGCTATATTCTGTCTCTCACTGATGCTTTATTTCTTTTTCTTACACAGACAACAGATACTGTATTCGCTACATATCAGTGTATACTTTGTTGTGCATCTACTTTAATTACCCTATCACTATAAGTAACACTGAACTTCTCCTTCCATAATTAACATCCAAAGAAATGAGTTGAATCAAGATGTGAGAGTTAGCCAATAAGAGGCTAGATATAATGGGCCAGGCAGTGTTAAATGAGTACAGTTTCCATGTAATTATTTCAGGTATAAACCATCCAGGCTGCCGGGAGCCAGGTGGTGGGATGTGGCCCGCCGCTCCTTTTACAACAAGAAATGGCCAAAACTGTTTGTTGTTGTTTGTTTTGATTTAATGTTCAACAATCTTAGTGAATAGAGACTTGTGAATAACAAGTACTTTGATTTCTGTCATCCCCAGGTAGGTGTCTACAATTAAGAAAAATAAAAATCCTCCTATTCTCATCTCCATGCATCCCCAGTCCAGCCAGGAGAATAGATTTCTTCTATTTCCCCCTCCTCAGAAGATCAGTGGGTCTCCCCCTTGAGTCCTCCTTACTACTAATCCTCTCTGGGTCTGTGAATAGCAGCATAGTTACCCTTTACTTTTCAGTTAATATCCACTTATAAGTGAGTACATTCTCTGTTTGAATTTCTGAGTCTGGGTTACCTGACTCAGTATGATTTTTTTCTAGTTCCACCTATTTGCCTTCAAATTCCATTATGTCATTGTTTTTAACAGTTGAGTAATATTCCATTGTGTAAAATGTACCACAGTTGCTTTATTCATTCTTCAGTTAAGGAATATCTAAGTTTTTTTCTGGTTGTGGCTATTATAAATAAAGTTGCTATAAACATAGTTGAGCTAGTGTCCTTGTGGTATGATTGAAGATACTTTGGGTATATGCCCAAAAGTGGTATAACTGAGTCTTGAGGTTGATTGATTCCTAATTTTCCAAGAAATTGCCTGGCTTTTAAAAACCCATTAATCGTTTTGGGTTGCCTTGCTTTAATACAAGGGGAGGAGCTTAATCCTATCTCAACTTGACATGCCATGTTTTGTTGATACTCATTGGCAGCCTGCCTCCTTCTGAAGAAAAGTGAAGTAGTGGAGGGGGTAGAGGAGAGGTCAAGGAAAGGAATGGAAGGCGAGGTGGCAAGGGAAACTGAGGTCAGTATATAGAATAAATAAATAAACTTAATTAAAAAAATAAAAACAAATGATTGAATGGCTGTGGGGAAGAGATACTGTCACCCTGCTGGTGAGAATGCTAACTAGTATATGAGCTATGGAAGTCAATATGGAATTCCTTCAAAAAATTGAAAATATTCCTGGGGAAGTAGTTCAGTGGCAGAGAACTTGGTTATCATGTGTGAGACACCTCAGCATTGCTGATAAATAAATGAAAATATAATTATCCATAATCTAGATATACCACTCCTGAGTTAATGCTTGAAAGACTGTGTCAATATGACCAAGAAATACCCTCATATCCAGGTTTATTGCAGTCATATTTGTAAAAACTAATAGAAATACTGTATGTCTGTCAGCAAAAAAAAAAAAAAATGGGTAAACAGCATGTGGTACATGTATACACTGGGATTTCATTCAGCTGTTATAAAACTGAAATCATGACATTTGCCAGAAAATATTTTTAACTGGAGACAGCTATGCTAAGAAATTTATTGCACTCAGAAAGAAAGCATGTTTTCTCTAACATGCAGACTCTGGATTTAAAGTGTGTGTGTGTGTGTGTGTGTGTGTGTGTGTGTGTGTGTGTGTAGAAAGGGGACTGTAATGGGAAAGGAGTGGAAAGAAATGAATCTTCATTTATAAACAGATTTATTTTTTTCTATTTGTGATGTTTATCTGTCTACTCATATTCATGTGGTTGCTTGCAAAGAGATAAAGAGGGTTTAGTTCTCTGAAGCTGCCATGTGGGAAGTCCTTCTATATATGTGTTGCTTTTATAGGATAATAAATAAAGCCGTTTTGGCCAGGAGCTTATCAGAGTGAAGCAAGGTGGGAGATCAAAGCAGATATAGAAAGGGAGTAGGCAGAGTCAAGAAGACGCCATGTAGCTGCCAAAGGAGACAGATGACAGAAACGTACAGGGAAATCACGAGCTTCATGGCAATACATAGAATAATAGAAATAGGTTAATTTAAGATGTAAGAGTTAGTTCATACAAAGCATAAGCTAACAGGCCAAACGGTATTGTAATTAATATAGTTTCTGTGTGATTATTTCAGTTCTGGGCAGCCAGAAATCGAAAAAAAATGACCTCTGCCACAGAGCTGGAGCTGCAGGTAGCTATAAGCCAACCAACATGGGTGTTGAGGAATGAACTTGGATCCTCCAGAAAAGCAACAAGAGTTCTTACTGCTGAGCTACCTCTCCTTCCCCCAAGGAAAGGATGTTAAGGAATTAGAAAGGGCTGTGGAAGAGGAACGTGAAGAGGAGCACAGAATGATGACATACATGTAAGAAAATACCAACAAGAAACTCTACTTTGTATGCAAACTTAAAATACAAAACAACCAATTTAACTAGGTTTTTGAAAAGACCCAGTGTAGAATGAAAGCTTTTGCCTCCTTCCAATCCATTTGCCTTCTACAATGACTCCTAAGAGCTTTTCTTTTAGAATAATTTTCTTAGTACAGTGAAACAAAACATTAAGGAAATGAAAGCATCCTTTATAAGACTGGCAATGTCTCAGGAAGAAACCTAACCAGTATTTATTATTTTGTTTTCTTGATGTCTGTACTTAACTCTTCAAAATTAGAGGCTAGATTTTATTACAATGTCTTGATTTTTCTCTTTTAATTCGTTTATTCTGATCATATTAAGGAATACAGAAAAAAATCAGATTCATTAGCAGATTAAACACAGTTTTAAGTGACTGGAGCAACGAAGGTGCTCGTGTTTATTAAAAGGTTTATTAAAAGGCAGGGTAGCCAGGTTACCTCCTTCAAAAACTGTATGGATTTTCTCACATTGCAGTAGGAAAAAATGACTCTTTTATATAATTCTTACTCTAGGTTTGGAAGGAAACATCTTTGGGGATTTTTCAAGGTTTTGTTAATAACAGCCTCACTGATTTACAAGGTGATGCTACAGAGTCTGATGGAAATTTTCTTGTGACTATTTATTTTTATTAATAAACCAATAGTTAATATCAAAAGTAAAGAGCATTAATATAAAGAGAATATCCGCTAATAAATACAGAAATGCATATTACTTGAACGCCAAAGCATGGTTAGAGATGCTTTTCAAACTCACCAAAGGGTTTGTATTTAATAAAATATAGTGTTCTAGTTTCTGTGAGCAGTTCTCAGTATCCACAAATGATTTGTATCCAACTCCCTATTACATTCCAAGCAAACTGCCAAATAGTGAGAAGAAAAAAAACCCTCTTTCTTATGAGTGAAGACACCATACCAAACATGAAATGCTTAGAAATGGATACACTGACAGTATATTATCTGATGGTTAAAAAATTTTAAAAAAATGTTTATGACTAGGCCAAATCATATTTTTTAGGAAGTCACATTGAACAAAAAAAAAGAGAGAGAATATAAATCACCATGAAAATGCAAGTGAACTGGTAATAATAGCCTAGTTATAGCTGCCATGAAATAGTCATTAAGTTATATGTAGCATAAATCTCTCAGAGTTTCGTAAATGACGGTGGTGGCTCTTAGAGTCTAAATAAAGATAAACTGTAGTGACGGAGGCTTCCTTTCTCTTTGCTCCCTGGCGTAGGTTTTATAATGTTTAAGCTCCAGCTCCTGGCACCATATGGCTCCTGGAGCATCTGAGAGAGAATTAAAAATCTGCAACTCAATTTCACATTTACTGACGACGAGTGCTTTTTGTATGTCTATCTGGTCCCACTTCCAGACAACTCTGGCAGAGTCCTGCTCTGGCCGAGCCTGTTGCTGCCGACCCAACTTGCCAGCATCAACTCTGGAGCTGGACAAGGAAAGTCTAGTTTCTGCTTTCTGGATCTGCAGATTAGCAAAAAGTTTGGCTCAAAGATCCCCAGCCAGTGCCCTCTTTCCTCCTTTGTGGAGATTGCCACTAATCCCAGATGATCTTTTTTCTTAACTGCTTTTCTCCTCTGCTATTTGCACTGAGTCCTTTCTGCTCCAAATTAAATCCATTCTTTCTAGCCCTGCCATTGCTAACTAATGAGAACAATTCCTCTCCTTGCTCTTGGTGGCTACACGTGGGGTATTCACAAACGAGAATCATATCTTTCTTTAGCCTACTTTCCTAACTGTAGACTTCACAGGTGATAAAATGGGTTAATTGTTGCTATAAAAATATTTTCTATCCTCGTAAGGAAGTAATTTTTAATCCTCCAAATCATTTTAATTTCTTTGTTTTGCATGATTCTCTTATGATCTGCAGAGGCTGGGATTAAAAATTCTACCCTCGCATAAACACAAGATCTAAAGGGAAATGTTAAGTATGCAATATACATGCATAACTCAACTTGGTCTTGGGACAATTTCCTTTGTGTCATGCCTGCTCTACTATTAGAGCCATAGCTTGCGTGACATATCCCATTCATTCCTGTGATCACATTTGCAGCCCAGCTTTATGAATGAATTCTTATTGGAACAGACTCACACATCCTAAACTCACACTGTCTATAGTAAAACCAAAAGACTCTATAACCTGCAGCATCCATAATGGCGATATACTGGTCCTTTAGAAAAAGTTTGCCAACTGCAAGCTTAGGATGTTACTAACATTCCTCTTGGCTTTCCTTCTTGCCAAATCTCAGATGAACCACAACAGATAAATCTCTTTCCAAACCCAGTGGGCATCTAAGAGATTCACTAGAAGACCAAAGTAAACAGTTAGCCACAAGAGTCTAGAAGGGACCATTTTCTTTCTTGTTACTGAGGCATATTCTATGGCAGTTTAGACAATTGAAGGCGGTCTTTGAAAGACTGTGCACCTATGTTGCATTTATGTAGAATATTTTCCTGTGTTTATCAAACTCACACCTTAGATCACCAGGAAGACAAAAGACTCCAAGCCAAGGCTGGGCAGGTACTCACTATGTGAAGCTGGAGGAAGTCTCCAAGTCCCGGGGCGCTGTCAATGCGCACCAAGATGCCATCCTTCACAGTGGTGCTGAAGCCCACAGCCAGGCGGTCAGAGCGTGTGCTGGGTCTGTCATTTGCTGGCCAGGTGTAGAGGATGAGGCCACCGCTTTTCCCAAAGATGTATGTGGCACCAGCTGTAACGGCAAAGAGAAAGGGTACATTAGGGCCACCATATTATGCACTGACTGTTCCAGCACACTGTTGAGACTGCAGGAGAACACCTTCTCCTACTGAACAGTATTTAGTTACTAAAAGGGATGACTTTGAAAACCTCAGAAGAAATCTTTCTCTCCAAATTAAAGATGCTAGCAATTGGGAATAAATAGCAAAATAGATGTTCCAGAGAGACTCAGTACTTTCGGTTCCCGATGCATAACAGTGGAGCATGGGTGATACAGTGGATTATGAACTTTGCTACATGTTAGTAAACAATTTTCCCTCTACTGTAGCAGCAGAGTACACCAACCATTTGGCTAGGACAAGCATGAGACAGAAACATTCTCTCCACCTCTGACTGTCAGAATATTCTCATCAGTTTAGTCAGCTGTACCACAAGGCCTGTAAATAAGTCCAAAGGTACGATTGCTTCTGCAGTCCACAGAAAGGAAGTGTGGCCTGGAGACAGGAAGCTATACAGGTATTGCACGAGGAGGATCGGGGCCCTTTGTTTGTCCCGGCCACCCGGCTAGCTTATACCCAAAATAATCGCACAAAAACTGTATTCATTTAAACATTGCCTAGCCCATTAGCTCTAACTTCTTATTGGCTAATTCTTATATCTTAATTTAACCCATTTCTATTAATCTGTGTAATGCCACGTGACTGTGGCTTATTGGCAAGATTCGAATCAGTGTTCATCTCAGGCAAGAGATCTATGGCGTCTCTCTGACTCTGCTTCCTTCCTCCCGGAATTCAGTTCTGTCTTCTCCGCCTACCTAAGTTCTGCCCTATCAGACCAAGCAGTTTCTTTATTGATTAACCAATGAAAGCAACACATAAACAGAAGGACCTCCTACACCATACGGGTGAAGCAATCTCTCTGTGAAATGTTTACTAACAGTAGTGTTTTTCCTTCCCAAATTTTGGATTTGGGAATTTCACCTACATAAAATTGAGCTATTCTATGTTGGGGCTCCAGTGTAAACATCAACTTTGCTCATGCTTCTTATAGTTTATGTATAAGGGCTGCAGACTACTTTAGAGAGCAGATATTACGGTGTCTGAGCCTTGACTCTTAGACCTATCACATGAAGTCATATGTGATTTTCCCAAACACGGCACTTGCTAATGTTCAAACATTCTCGGATATTTCAAATGTGGGGTTTCTGGACTAGAAATGATCTAGATGGATAACTGAAAGCATGTACAAATTTCATTATTACACTGCTATAAGCATTTCTGGAGTTCCCCAAGAAGACGAATCCTCTTCCTCAATATTTATTTAGTAGCATTTATCTGATATTGGCGAAACAGTTCTCTATCTCTTTTTAGAAATTAAAATCCAAAAAGGAGATACAGGAGATGCAGAAAACCATCGCAAGATAATGACTTTTTAACCTGACAAATTATGTGTGGTTAGGTGTATCAATGCTGTTACTATTTACTCATGTTTTTACTATTACCAACATTGATCTTGGGATTACAAGAATATATTAATTGAAGCTACTTATAAAACCAAAAGGGAGAAAATGAAGAAAATATTCTGCGACAGTTGGTCTTATTTGTCAACTTGATGGAATCTATTAATTACCTATGAGTAGAACCTTCTGGGGATGGCCATGAGAGACTGTCTAGATTGGGTTCATTGAAGCATAGAAACGCAACCTGAAGGCAGGTGGGTGGGGTCATGAATTAAATACTAGAATGAACGTCAGCTGAGCACTGTAGTGTTCTCCCCAGCATCCTGACTGCTGATTTAATATGATTGGTTATCTGTAACATTTGCCACCATCATTTCGCTGCCTGATGCACTACATCCTGGAACTGTGGGCCAGAACAAACCATTTTTCTTTTAAGTTGGTTTTTAGCACAGGGCACTTTATCACAGAAAGGTGTCAAGTAACTAATACATATTTGCATTTTAAAATATTTTAAAGTCTATCTTAAGAAACGAGTATCTACTTCTAAATCGGGGTGAACCTTTGAATTTGGCAGGCAAAATGTACTTTGACGTTGTAGCCTTGGGGGTTTTATGCCAGTTACCAGAAGTGAGTAGTTTTGTATGCTATACTTCTTAACATCCAAAGATCAATTGGTAATTGATTTTCCCATGTGAATCCCAGGGAACTTTGTTGTGATAAGTACACACTAGTTTTGTAAACATTAGATAGCCAATCTTCAGCATTTACTAAAACTCTCAGTCACCGATCCATATCTATTGTCACAGTAAACACAGAAAATATTGGAATAAATTGCGCTGGTTGCACATTCAATAAACTACATGGCTTGTTTAGAAATAATAGGCTCATTTGGGCTAGAACTGGGAGTTTATGTCATATGCCATCCTTGTAGGAGCACTAAGCCATCTGGGATGTGTGGAAACCCACTTTCCTTTTTGAAAGGTCACCTATGCGACTTGTTTCCGTTAACTTCGTTTGTACATCACAAGCAGCACAGAATTTTTGTCACTTTATGAGTTTCTCAGTCCTTAGGGGAGTCTCCAGAAGCCCACCAGAATCATCCAGAGGAACTGGGATGATGGTATGCAAAGTTTATGTTAATTCCATATGCAAAACAATGTTTGCTCCCTACTACCCACAAACACCCTCAGAGCTGTTTAAAATTAGAAATCTTGGTAAAAACAATTTGTGCTTGATATCTCTCCATCTGTGAAGAGTTTAAACAAGTCCTTTTCTGAAGATGATCACAAATGTCACCATTGCTCTCTATTCTTTATTTGGAAAACTGAAGGTTAGTCAGTGATTAATGTATAAAATCACCAAAAAATGCAAATCAGCCTGTGACATTTCATGCCAGTTTATAAAATCTTAACCAGTTCTGTCCTACATTCATAGTGGATTGGCAACAGAAGCTCATTCCTACAGTACCAGGGAAGAATTTTATCGGCACAAAAATAATATTAAACATGCAGAGCAAGGCACATGACTTTATATTTTACAAAGCCTTTTCTTCAACATTAGGTGGGGCTCAACAATGGCAGGGACCACTTCATCAAACGTTTTACAGATATTGAAGCAGAAGCTCAAATGTCTGTCTTAAATCAGGGACAGCCAGTCTTAATTGCACCCAAGAGCCTTTTTTCTTCACATACCAATGCAATCACAGAACATGATTCAACAGTGAAGCTAAGTTCTCTGCACTTAGCCTTACATACTTCATGTCTTCTAAGGCTGAAATAGAAGACAAGCAAAGCCACTGTCCCAGGGCTGGCAGGCTGGCAAAAAGCATTCTAGTTTTCAGCAAGCAGGAAACTTCACAAACTCTCTTTACTTCTCTGTTTACCCACTGCTCTGTCCAATAATTTTCCATGCTCCACATAAAGAAGCTGTTGGAAGATAATTCACAACCTCTTACATATTTAGAAGTCATGGTGGTGCTAATTTTAAATCAGTAGAGACAAAAGCCTCTTCATAACATTAGCACATAGGTTCAAAGGCATTGTTTATTTTCTAATTCTGGATTTACAATGGCATAATTTTAGATAATTCTAACTTTGTAGATGAAAGGTATAAAAAATACAATATGCCAATGTTTGGTATCTTCTACATGGCAGAAAGAATTGTTCCTGTTCCTGGGACTGAGTTTACTAATAAGGAGGGCCAAACTTTGTGAATAGTACCACAGCCCCAAAATACTGTTAGATGAAATTAATTAATTGCCATAATTTTCTATATTGACTGTGCCATTTTTCCAGTTTTCATGTTTTTGCTATCTTGAATGGCTTTTAGAAACAAACACAAACTTTCTGTTCATTTTAAACAAAATGGGTCTAGACCTCCAAAGAGGACATAATTACATTGCTTTAGAATTTCAAATTTAAAAAACAATTTTGCTATTTTTAAATTACAAATCAATGTTTCAAGAATATCCAGGCAATGCTAAGAGGCTCCATTGAGGATCTTCACCTCAGAGCCCCATGACACCAGAGTTGGGGTTGTCTGCCCTGAGCTTGCATTTCTGTTGGACGGGATCTGACTGGACTCAGTATGGTGTTGCCAAGAGCAGGTTACATTTATTGAGCATCATCAGAACAATATGATTTAATACATTCGAGTAAACAAATGGAAAATAAATCAACCGAATTAAAAATGGCTATGCCTGTTTTGGGGTCATTTAAAAAAAAACAAAAAACCAAAAACACAGGCTTTATAAAGAGCAATGTGAGGGTGCTCTGCTGAGTCTAGACAGTATTTTAAGAATGAAATCCTGCAGAGTTCCCTTCCACCAACTGAGATTTAGTGGGCATTTGCATTACCTTCTGATCTGTCACTATTTCTCCCACAATCCACAAATAATAGGCTTAGGTTACGACTTCAAACTGATTAGCCATATACTCAGATGGAAGTGAAGGTGCATTAAGAATTGGAATTGAACAAGCGAAGCTGTGAGGTGGGGGCTGGAGCATAGAAAAGTCATTTGGATGGAGAAAGGGGGTCCACCGTGCTGCAATGGAATAGAAGCAGGAGGAAGTTCTAAAAAGTAGTCGAGCGTAGGCGTATAATGTAGTGGTTAGGTAGATGATTTAGAATTTCATTAGAGAAGATAGATAGAGGATAGATTTTTCTAGTTCATGTTTCTTTACAGTATTGTAAAAGCAATGGCAGACTTTTTTCTTATTATTATTTTACCAGAATTTGGTTGTTGATGACAACTCAACTTTTCCTTGTTTGGACCATTTAGATAATAATTGTGGCTATTTTTTTTTAACTTAGCAGCTCCAAGGCCCTCTGTTTATAATGATCTTTCTGTCTCTAGGCCCTCATCCAACTCACTTTTTTTGGATGATCACCAAAAAAGCAGTATTAAGGACTTGCTTAAGATTCACACACACTGTGTGTGTGTGTGTGTGTGTGTGTGTGTGTGTGTGTGTGTGTGTGTGTGTATTTATATGCATATCTGTATGAGGGAAATTTAAGATAGAAAACATAATTGACTATCTGTGATTCATTTGTTATTTTGTCTATCAAATAATTATAGGTAACATGGCTTTGAAAAGCCTTCAGATACTATTGTTTTATATTTTAAATACAAACCAGATTTCTGGAAACAACTTTTATGGTTGTTGGAATAGAAATGCTCTCTGGAAGTGCTACCTGTGAGTGCTAAATTTAGCAAGAGCTAGATAAACTTCTGGAAGAGAACTAAAGCATGAGAGTAACAAATCAGTACAGCGAGTGTACACTCACATACCATATGGTATGCAGAGCTGGGCAAGAGATAGAATTCCACTGCTATCCTGGCCTGTTTGAACACTGAGAACATAGAGTCCTATATGGCATTGAGACAACACCACTGCTCCCTATGACTTCCTGGCTCTCTCTGGTCAATCCTTCATCAAGTACCATGTAGAGACACAGTTGTGATCTTTATCACAAAAACTGGCAAATCCTATTGGAGAACAAATGGACTAACAATGACATAAAATATATTCCACCAGGAAATTTTCTTGCTGCTATTACAACTATACTTAATTCATATCATAGAGCTGATAAAAATAAAATAGAAAGACTTGAGGCTTACAGCTGACCTAATCTTCTTCCAGCTTATAAAAGGACAAAGCTAGGGGATGTATCACAGTTACTTATGCCTTAATGAAATACTTTCTCAATTATTTTCAGAATGTTCTGTCATTTCTTCTCAACCTCCTTCTTATTTCTGCATCTTTGGGGTGGCATATCACATCCATTCATTCCTAATGGTAGGAGCTTACATATCTGTGGCACTGTGTGTTTTCAAATTACCTTCTCAGGGAGTATTTCTTCTGAGTCACCTTAGCTCAGCACTCACTGAAATTTTAATGGAATTTTTTTCTTGCTGTTTTTTTAAAGAAATAATGAAACTACAGAGATTCAACAGCTTGAGGGGGTGCTAAGTGGCGGGAGGAGAATACGGTCACATCTTGACAGTCTTCAGCCTCACCTCCTGTCTCTGTGCACTCATGGGATCACATGCCCCAATGGAGGCCCTAGAAACCAGCTGCTACATAAAGAGGAGGGAAGGATGAGCGACAGATGAAAGTCTGCAATCAAGACCTCAGCAGCACAAAGGCAGACGCCAGGGAAGAAGAGGGTAACTGATGCAGGTGTTACCAACAGCCCTCCAACGAACTTATCAGAAGGATAGTTTGCCAATCTGTTTCCCACTAGAAAGTTTTTTAAAATAAAAAAATTTAAAAAAAAAACAATGATAAAATGACCTTGGATAAAGTAAAAAGAAAGCACTTAACCTTAAAAGAGAAAATTCACCCATTTTTGAACATCATGTCCCTTTAGCAAAGAAATAAGTAAATTTGCTGCTTTTAAATTAAAGTAAGCAATACCTAGGAGTGAAGTGTGGCCCCGGGGAAACCCAAGCTCTATTTCTTAAGCAACGATTAGGGATAGTTTTGGGGTGGGGAGGTCCTCAAGATAGGGCAATTTCTTTCTTTTTCTTGAAGGAAGAGCAGTGATACTTGAAATTAATCCTTCAAACAAGTCAATATTCTAAGGTACCAGAAACAAGAGTTTCTATGTAAATGATTCAGTGAACAGCACCAATGCTGATTCAGTATAGTACTGAATTTGTTCAGCAACATGGGAGTTCAGACATGCCTAATGAGACCCCTGGGTATAATATCCAATGTCATAGAACACCTTGCGGCAGGAAGGTATAAAATTAACAAACTAATGAAATGCTTTTCTATGAAAGTCTACTATTATTTAGTTACAAAAATAAATAAAACCATACAAGACCACTTTTCCTGGGGATTTGTTAACTGCTAAGCCATCTCTGCAAATATTCTTGGAACTGGTGCGAGGATTGCTAAGGATTTCCCGAGGAGAAATGAAGAACTCACTTGCTTCTTCTAAAGCTTAACAACTGATGGACATATCTATTTGTGTGTTACTTTTTGAATACCTTTACTTCCCCCCAAGTCTGAGTAATATAAAATGATACACAGTTTCAGCAGGCTCTCAGAAACACAGGGAAACACACACACCCTCTCTCTAAGTGCCAGGGATAATGGTGTTTCCAGAAACATAGCACTTTGGAAACGTCATATCAGACAAACATAGAAGACAGATAGGTATCTTTCTCATAAACTCCAGGATACCACTGCCAAGGATAAAGATGTTTGGTGATACTTAAATTGATCTGAAAACAACAAGTCTGGAGGCACTCTCAAATTCTCCTTAGTGGAACTGGCTCTTTTCCTAAGACCTCTGTCTTATGGGGCAGCTTTTTCTTTTGCAAACGCTTCAGTGGTACTTAACACTAATCATGATACCAATGCTAACAGTGGGATCAATGTTCGTATCAGCTCTGTGAATGAGTGACTTCCAGCACACAATATAGTTTTCTAATCCTGTAGAGAGGAGAAATTACTGCTGTTTTCAATCACTAGCATGAGACAGGGAAGCATCATAGCTGGCATGGGTCACTTAAACATCTGAAATTTATTTTCTCTCATTTTTTGAGACCAGAAGCCTGCCTCTGTGGCTTACAGACAGCCATTTCCAGGCTCGCTGTTTGCATGGGCTAACACGTGAGTGACACCAGATGGGTACTGTACCCATTTGTCCTAATCTCCTGTGAAGATACTAGGCATATAGGATTAGGAATTACTCGTGTAAACCCAGCTTAATCCATTTACATATTCAAAGGCTCTATCTCTAAACATAGTCTACAGATTTTTGCTATCTGTGGGGGTTCTTGGACCAGTCACCATGGATACCAAAGGATGTCTTGGCATGAGTTTGTGAAAACACAGTTCAGTTCCTAACAGTTACTGTCTCCATTTTAATGATGAAACAAGTCAAACTGTAATGTGCCCAGGAGTAATTATACCACACTCGTAAAACTGTCAATTTGGCAGGTCAACCTCCACTACTGGATTTATAGCAGAGATTATCCCACAGCCAGCAAAATTTAACTATCATAGTAGCCATACCGGTTTCTCACATAAGGAAACAAAGTCCTAAGAAAGTGCACAATATGTGGGTTTAAAGAAATAAATATTAATATTAAGTTTTGTTGTCAAACAAGATGAAAATCCAGAGCCCTTCTGTACTATGAGTTTCTGAGGGGTGAAGCTGTTTAATTTATCTCTTGGTCAACAATTGTAAGTGCTTGGAAAATAAATCTTGCTGAGTTAATCATCCCGGCCCGCCTCTCCGTGCGCATCTTCACATGGCCATTCAGGCATGGAGAAGGACTGCAGATGAAGGAAGAAGACAACACAGCGCCTTCATCCAGCTCAGCGATTTGTCATCTCAACGTGGGAATATTTTATAAATACTCATCAATTAGGGTTCATAACAGTGCACATGATCGAGCAGCGCACAGCTTTCAATTTATAAAAGAAAACTACCCACACGCATATCTGCATGATTTTTCTTCAGTGAATTTTTGGCAGGCTCAGATAAGAAAATCACACCCATTTTGTGTCAGATTGGTTTCTGTTACCCCTTAGTTCCTAAATCACATCACAAATTGTGTTTTTCTTTTAAAAAAAAAACTATAGGGACATGGAGGGGAGAACAATGTGGTCTTCATGTTATTTCGTAGAGCATTAGCTAGCAGCAAAGATCTTATGTCCGTGTCTGTTCGGAAAATACAAATGAATGAGACAGAAAGCAAAAGTGATCATCTGGTGATTACTCATCAGCCTTTTCTGTTGCATTATTTTTTTTCTCCAAAACACAGATGCTTCTAATAGCATCTCTAGGGCTCGGGATAGAAGAAAGCCAAGCAGAAGTTCAAACTCCCTTATTTTCTATTTCTTCTTTTCTGCCACGGCTTTGAAATACCTTTCCTGAGAGCAATCAAGGGGTTTCTCTGGAAGGAAATACAGATGAAAAGCAATGGCTTTGACTTAAATGCCTGATTTATATGGACTTCCACACTTTCTAGGGTCAGAGACTAAGCAAAGATAATTTTGGCGCTTTTGTGGCTCTAATACATAAAACATGATTTTCCTGAAAAAGTTGTCTAACATTTTTGAAGGGTAATGACACTGAGTTGTTTAATACACATTCTCTAACTAAAAACCCACTGCAGAGTTAGGAAGGAGGAAGGCGTGGGAACTACTATGGCTTCTTAGTAGCTAATCCTCATTTATCTTCACTGTGCCTCAGTTTCTACATGGTTAAAAAGCTCATAGGAGCTCATGAGACTCCTGCCTCAGCTGAGGAGATACTGACAACTGATGGAGGCTGTGGGAAGGCTGGCCATTTTTATTTGGGTGTATGGTCATTGGTAGTTTTCTCATGAATAAATGAATGGTCCCATACCTGTGCACATTTAAACAACATTAATCAGATGAGGAATATATTGAAAAAATAATAAAGAACAAAGTCTGGCTATACAAAGTGCTTACTGTGAAAATACAAGGCTCTGAGTAACAATCTCCACAACCCTCACAAAAGCTAGGTATGGTGGTACATGTCTCTAAACCCTAGGGAAGCAGAAATAGGGCAATCCCAAGGCTTGCTGGCTAGCCAGGCCGGTCCAATTGATGAGCTTCAGGGTCAGTGGGGACCCTGTTTGTCCACGATGAAAAGTGATAGAGAAAGAGGCCCAATATTCCCTTCTGACTTCTACATAAACACACACGCATGTGCCCATATATATGTACACATACAGGGACACACACAACATATTACACACACATACACACAGTCAACAAAATTTAAATAATTAATATTGCCATGCTCTCAGAAGTAGCTCAAAGTGAACTGACATCCCTCTTATCTTTGTAACTGACCTGAACATTTGTTTTAACATAAGGAACAAGAAATCCCTTTATATGTAAGTTATTGTTTTTCTCAAAACTAGTTGATTTGAATGAAAATTATCAGCTTTAAAATAATGTACTCTACTATCATGGCCAAGAGGAATTACTGAAATGTTAAAAAAAAAAAATCTGTAGTGATAAAGAGTCTGCTAGACATTCAGAAGAAAGTGACTTACAAACTGCCAATATAGGCAGAACTGTCTTTGAAATTCCCTGTTTCATGGAAAAGTCTGCTGGATACTATGGGCCTATAGGCTGAAGATGGATGCCCCAACAGTATAGAACTTTGAGTGACTATCCAGGCCTCAAGAAGTCTCTGTCAGTTCTATAGTTTTGGAAGTTGTTTACAATGCACTTCCTATTTATGTAGGTAATATTATTTCCTTCTGGAGTCTTTGATGGAGTTGAAGAATATATAGTAATAATGCAGTTTTACTTAGTTATGATAAAAGATAAAGTAGATATAAATATTGTAACTGCAAATCTTGCTTGATACTTACTTTGTTATATGCAATTTTTCTGTGTTAAAATTAAAACCTTCTTTTTTAAACAGAAAAGGGAAGGTGATGTGGGATTCCCCTCTGTATGCTGTGAATACCATTGGTTAATAAAGAAGCTGTTTTAGGCCTGTGATTCCGTAGAGAAGAGCTAGGTGGGGAAAACTAAACAGAATGTTGGGAGAAAGATTGAAGAGTCTTGAAGAAGCCATGGAGCTGCTGCCAGAGATATACATGTCAAAACTTTGCCAGTAAGCCACAACCACATGCCAATACACAGATTAATAGAAATGGGTTAAATTAAAATGTAAGAGTTAGAGTTAGTCAATAAGAAGCTAGAGCTAATGGGCCAAGCAGTGATTTAATTAATACAGATTCTGAGGGGTTATTTCAGGAGTCTGGGTGGCTGGGAAATAAACAAACGGCCTCCTACAACAATAAGTTAGAAGCCCTGATGACCCTCAATGGATCTGAAGGTAAAGGAATAACAGGTTCTGGTGAAATGAATTGACTAGGAATGACTATATCAACAACTCGGGAGTAGCCCCCAAGAGAAGGAAATGCACAGTAAGTTTTTTGTTTCTTTACTTGTTTGCTTGCTTGCTCATTAAGACAGAATCAGATGCATCCCAGGATAGCTTTCAACTCTCTATGTAGCCTAGGCTTCCATTCTTGGTCCTCCTGCCCTCTACCTATGAAGTGTTAGGATTTACATGTGTGTGTCATCCTATAAACTTTCGTATTTCATATTGGGACACTTGGTGTTCTGGGTGTGTTCTCCTGACAAAAGCTTATGGATTTTATAGTTAGGGTATATAATGGACAGGCAGAGGTGAGGAGAAAATGTCATCTGTGAGGATGTAGGTCCTCACTTGACACTCATACAATATGTCTTGATTGGGGCGTTCTTGAGTACCAGACCTATAACATACAAATTTCTATTGCTTACAAAGATCAGTTTAGAGCACTTGGCTACAATGACTTATGTGAACTAAGATACTAAAATATCCAATATCCTATTTCCCTCTTTCTGAAGTTAAATTTTAAGTTATTGTACAAAGTAATGGGATTCATTATACTATTTTAACACTTCTTATTCAACCCCTCTTCTGTTGCCTCCCCACTTCCATCATGCCCTTCTTTGTTTGTCCTTTCTTTTAATCAGGCTGTCCCCTGGTTGCATGTATTTTGTTATGCTCTCATTTGCCATTCCCCCTTAAAATGTCTTAATCCCATGGTCCCCGTTTCTAACATGCACACGCCAACAGATAGCAAACATACAATTACAAAGCCGAAACAACTTAGATAATTTCTCTTATGAATATTCATACAGTTTTGTGAGTAAACTCAAGGCTGCATTAAAACTTGATTCCAAGACTATAAGACATAGTACATTATAACTTTATAGGTAGCTACTCACCATAATTTATTATTTCACCTAATTAAAGGAGAATTAGAATATAATTTTATCTAGGCTTTAACAAAATCCTAGAGCCATTCCTTCCCAAATTTTAATTAAAAAGGAATGAAGTAAGGTGTTTTAAATATGATAGCAACTGTCAAAACCAACTAACATCAATCACGCCAAGCAATAAACACACAGCTTTTGACGGTGAAATCAGGGAACAAGAGGTATTCATTAGTACAGTATTACCAGACATTATGTAGATGTCTCATTAAAACAGCAAAGCATTAAAATAAAATAATCTGTAAATACTGGAAAGGAACACAGTGAGTTTCAAAGGATACATGAACAAATACCTGCATATACCAAATAACTCTTCAAACTCTATTAAATTAGTAAGAACAAGTGATAAGGTGATGTAAGTTACATACATGCAAATCAATCACTTGTCACCTTCTCAAAATTGATGCACTAATTTCCGGGAGAATAATAAAACCATTTGATGGAAAAGTAAATTTTTTATTGGAAAATTAAATATATGTGTGAAAAGAATGACTTTGGATACTTGTTTTACATTGTTGATTAATACTCAGATTATATAAGCAAATATAAAACAAAATTTTTAAAAAATCCACTTAGACAATGGAAGGGTTGAAGATGTTATCCTGTGGTAGGACATCTTTGGCATGTGCAAGGCCCTGATTCAATCCTCGGCAACGTCAAAGAATGAAAAATACCAGGGTAAACAGATGGACAATAAAGGCATGAGAAGACATTCCGTGTGACTGATTGATATTGAAATGCAGATCAAGCCTTCCCCAAAATATTCCTTTTTAAGTATGGGCAAGGATATAGAGGATACTTTTGTATCATTAGTGGGAATTTACAATGTTGTAGCCACTGTGGAAAATGAATGGCAGTTTCCTAACACACACATACACATTCACACACTTATGTGGTCTGTGTAGTTTGTGTCTATCTGTATGCTGGAATAAGTCAAAAACAGAGACCAGACTACATGTTTGTATACCTCTTCTCATAATGACATCATTCACAATATTGAGAAAGTATAAAAAACTGAAATACCTGTAGATGAATGGTTGAAAATAATGTGATCTACAGATACAGTGAAGCACTAGTCAGCTTTAAAAAGTAACGTAATTGTGACAATTACTAGCATGTGAATGAGCCTTGAGGAAATTGAAATAAGTCAGGGTAGTGGTTGTTTGGCCTGGGGAATGGTGGTTTATTGTGTGAAGAACTACAGTTTGTGATGCCAGAGAAGGTCTTGGAGGATGATACCATTATAATTAGTACCACTGAATAATACACTTAAATATGGCTAAAATGGCAAACTTTGTTATATATGCTTTGTCATGACCAAAAAAAATGAATAGCTTACCATAACAAGAAAAAAAAGACAATAAAAACAATCTATAAAATATCTTTACAAAATCAACAAGGAGGTCAAGCAAGAAAATCTTCCTAAAATAAACTATGTTAGAAGGGCATAAAGTATTTATATATGATAAAGTCACATGACAATAATAAATAGGAACATATTAACTCTGTCATTCTTTTTTTTTTTTTTTTTTTTT
>NC_022009.1:26853295-26870108 GCF_000317375.1 Microtus ochrogaster | reverse complement strand
GGCTACACAGATTATAAGAAATGGGCTAGTTCAGGTGCGAGAGTTAGCCGAGAAGAGGCTAGATAGAAATGGGCCAAACAGTGTTTAAAAGAATACAGTTTCCCTGTAATTATTTCAGGTAAAGCTAGCCGTGCGGGCGGCCAGGTGCCGGGGATGCAGCTCCGCTGCTCCTATTACAACAGAAGGGTCATTTATATGAAGGCCATCATTAAAGACTGATACGGCATGGTGTAGTGTATTTGGAAAACACAGAATCATCTTTTTTTGTGTAGCATGAAGGTTGAAGAACAGAGAATGGCAAAGTAGTTCTTGAAGAAAGCCAAGGAGAGTTGTTGAGTGCCTGGTATCCTTGTAAGATGATGCTTACTTACACCTTACTGGATTTGCCAGTCTTCTCCTTAAAGCAATTAGGGGTTCACAACAGAAAGCCTTTAAGGGCCACACCTACTACTGCCAACATTTAAAAATAAATCTTTCTGAACACACAAAAAATTAGAAATTGAAAAAAAAAAGTATTACCCTCCAATATCAAAGTTTTAACAGGAAATTTTAGTATTTAAAAAGTTAGATTGGTCAGTGGGAAATAGGTGTGAGAAATAAAATGTAGTCTTCTGTGTAGAAGACAGAGAGAAGAGAAACCACACTTTCAAAACTTATGAGCCCAAATATATTACATCTCATTGATGCTGCTTCTGTCCCATGCAACCAGCAAAAAACTGAACAATGCTCACTTTGAAAGAATTTTCTTTAATCTCTCGGGCCCTGGAGTGGAGCACTTTTGACACCTGCTCATGGCCCTATGTTTTAATTCATGAAGCCACATTGCGAGTCTATAAAAATTCATTTCCCACCACTTGTCTTAGTGCTGTGATGATAACTTTAGCGTTGATTCAACAGCAACGATATGACAGCCTACAAATAAACAGCAGTCACTCCCATCAGAGCTTGAGGATCTGTTATGATGGATATATTCAGACACACCAGCCTCATTTTAGAAAACGCAATTTTATGGAAAAATACAAGATAATTGGTCTTTAGCTCTTGCAATAAACTTAGATGGCACCTGCCATATTTAAATTAATACAGTGCTTCTCCACGTTAGATGAGGCCTTCTGATTGAGTCAGTCGCATGAAAAGACTCTGACACAACTTGTGTGTGCTTGAATTGCAGGCTGCTTTTTGATGTGGGTGCATATTTTTTTTTAAAAAAATGATGTGATACTTGTCCATCCACTTAGAAAGGAAATTAAAAGTTCTCTATTCAGCCACACATCCTGGCTGTGTTTATCTGTCTGCCTCAGCTTCTGCTTCACATTGTGCCACATAGGTGGCAGGTTTTATTGGGCACTGGGAGATGCTCCAAGGCAATGATGTTGGACCTGCAGGCTCTGCATGAACGCCGGGTCCGCTTACCAGACAGCACACACACATGCCTCTTGAGGATTTGCTCCCTCTCCTGCTGTCCCCACTTCCTCCCACTCAGGCTGCCACCATACATATTAAGTAGAACAGAGATCCATTTGGCTCCGTTCTATTTCACCTAAACCAGAAGCAAGAACAAAGCAGACTCTGTTGAAGGTAAAGTCAGCGGCCATCATGGCAGCAGGCCCTCACTTCCGGAGAAAGCTTGACTCAGAGTGAGGATCTTCCTTGTGGGGCTAAGTCCAAGCTCTAAGAATCCACCAGCAATGGAGGCAGTGGGAACCTGAACACATGGCTGATGTGACTTTTGTATGAGGTGAACTTGTTTTCTGAAAGGTCAGTCCACCTCTCATTACCAGGGATAACCCATTTTCCATAAGCTACCTGTTTTAACAATGGATTCCCATGTGTTTACTCTAAAACAAATATGACTCCTAAGGTCATAACCTTTTGAAGGCAGTTGACAAGACAACACTGGTTCACAAAGATATGTTATCTATACTAGGAGGAAGGCCAGTCATAGATTTTACTTTGTGTGTTTGCTTTTTCACTACTTGATATTGAGCCCAGTGCATTCAGCAGGTTAGGCAAGCGTGTTGCCTCTAAAATCTACCCCTAGATCCACCTTTACTTTGAGATAAGTGCTCAGTAAGATTTCCAGGGTATCTTAAAGCTCATGGTCACACACACACACACACACACACACACACACACACACACACACACACTACATATGTTAACAAAGTTTAATTCATCCCTAATTTGGTCCTTAATGATACTGCTTGGGGATCAAAAAATCACTATGGAGAGTTTGTTTTTTTGAGAGGAGGTGTGAATAAAACACGGGAGGGGGAAGGACAGATATATGAGGAGAATTTGTATGCATTCTAAGAACTTGGTGTCTGACAGGGACAGAAGGAAGATGACATATCTCAGGTAGGCCAGTTCATTTTCTGTGTGTTCATTGTAAAGATACTTTACTGGGTACAGAATCATTCAAATCTTTATATTCAAATACATGTGATAGGTGAAAACTCTTAAACAGTTTGTCCATTAATCACTAAAACATCTCAGCTGACAGAAGACTTTCTGCACACCACAGAAAAGGATCTACTTGGGAGTCTGCCTTTTGACTTCTCAAATCGCACAGCTTCCCCTATAGGGGATACACAGATGGCAGTGGCAGTCTAGAGACCTGTCTAGGCCCCCCAAGCATGAGGCTGACAAGGCAGAACACTTTCCACTGGAGACAATGAAAGGAGAGCTTGGGAGTGGTCTGCTACAACCTAAATGGGATTCCTTTAGAAGCACTGCAGCCGTAAAGACAAAGAAGTATAACAGCTATTTAATCATCTTTTCTATAACGTGCTGATTCTTTAGACACTTGTGACGCTCATGAATGATGTAGGCACTGGCTCTGATGAATTTGGAGCACTTCCTCGCCATAGAGACTTTCAGGGCATGTATGCCCCTCCCCCAGGACAAAAAGGCTCCTGGGCTCAGTTACCATTTGTTCTGGGAGAGAATTTAGAGTCTCACCAGCAATTTCTTTTACCTTCCTCAATAAAGCGCTTATGTTGATATTCTGGCTGTGGTTGTGCAAAACAAATGTGTCCTTGGAAATCCGTGCACAGTGACCAGGCTGGCTGGCTTGCTGTCTTTCTCTGATTTAACTTTAGTCATTTCCAGTTACTGTTAGGTATTCAGCTTCCATCCCAGTCTTCAAATCATCCCTGTTTGGCCAAAGGCATATGTATACATGTACACATCTATATATTTGTGAATATGAATATATGAATATATATCTATGTATATACAAATGTGTACATATACACTTGACACATAAAGATACTGTTCTTAGATGTCTGTAAACTCAAATGCTATTTAAATTCACTGTTAACAAAAGAATTCTGGAGTACATGAACTATTAAAATGTTATTCTGTATCTTTTGCCTGTATAACACCTCCTTGTATGAAGTAAATTAGGTGGTATTTTCATAATAATTTTATTAAGCTCCTATTAAATATTAGGTAATTTTCTGAGTCCTAGTGAAAGATCAGAAAACATAGCACAATCCTATTATTAATAGAGATGGTATTTAATGGGAATGCCGGGTAACACCCAAATAAATAGGATATTTGGAAGCTTTAAGTGCTAATAAGGCTTGATAAAAAGGATGGCGTGATGCGTGATGTAAGCATAATCCAACACTTATATTCACAAATCCCATCATAAGTACAAATTAATTTGATACACTCTTTTAAATTGGAAAGTAGCCTCTTCCTAGTTTCTCTGATATCTGATAAAAAGATTTATTTTTGCAAACACCATACCGAACTCCTCCAAGGAAGTTGGGGGGGGGGAGGCACAAGCCCAAACCTGTAGCATGGCCTCCATTGCAAAAGTGGCCAGAGAAGCTATTGTCAATATTTTCTCTATCAAGTAAAGAGCTAAAAGTAAGTCATTCATATGAGCAGAGCCATGCCAGGGATAGGGTGCACATCTGGACCCCATCACAAAGGAGGCTGAGGCAGAATATCTTCAGAACTCAGGAGTTTGCGGATAGCTTGAGTAACATAGCCAGATTCCTGAAGAAAGAGATAAAATGGAAGGAGAGAAAGAAGGAAGGAAGGAAGGAAGAAAAAAAGGAGAAAAGAATAAAGAAGAAAGGAAATAAGCAGAAAGTAAATGAAAGAAATAAGTGAAAGATAGAGAAATAAAAAAGGAGAAAAAGATGCAAGTAGTATCCTTCATGAGAGCATTCTCCCTAGGGTGTGGCAGTGAGAAAGTCAAATTCAATGGTGCTCATATCTCCAGCCCAGTGGTTCACATGGATATTTTTCAGATGGGCTAGATAAAAAATAAATAAATAAAAACAAACCCTCAGAAAAAAATTCTCTTTCTTGCCTCTGCTCTAATTCAATGTATTGATCCAAGGCCCACTATTTTATGGCACTCACATGCTTCAGTAATACAGAGGGATTATTATTATCTTTTATATCGGAGAGTTGAGACCCCACCTCCCCCCCAAGTACTTTTCTCTGTTCTCCCTCCTCTATAAGCAATGCCCACCAGCTGAACAACAGGGTTAAAAATAGGACTGTCACATGAAAGCTCCATTTTTACTTTTGTTCATCTTCTCACTTGTCCAAAGTCGGGGGCAGGGATTCTAAGGACAGAGTTGCTGCTGGTGGTAAATCAGATGAATTTTGGCGAGTGGAAGATAGCTAATCAGTTGTTCTTCTCTCCATGGGAGGTAGTTGATGTTGAGCTTTGAAAATAGTCAACGGTGCCTTAAGAACATTTGGTAATTTTTGTCTTGCCCTGATAGAGTCTCATTCAGAACTTGAAAAGGAAAACTTTCCATGTTAAGCTATCTTAAATTTACACTTTTCCTTTGAGAAAATGAGCTTACTAGGAAAAACTTTTAGACTAGATAAGTGGTTTAGTTTTGTCTTGGTTAGTTTCCCTGACTGCTTAATGACTCCACTTATTTGCCCACTCCTCCTCATCCTATAAGAGTAAATCTAGCATTGATTGAGCATTTCCTACTATTCTTTAAATAAATGCCTCTTTTGATAGGGCACTTGTCTGATATGTATAAAGTTCTAGTTTTGATCCTCACAATGGTATGAATTGGGTGGATATTGTGGAACATGCCTGTAATCCTATCACAGAAGACAGAGGCATGAGGATCACAAGTTCATAATTGCTTTCAAGGACAGTCTGGGCTACCTGGGACCTTGTTTCAAAATAAATAAACAAACAACCTGGGTCTACCATAGACCAGATCATTATGTACACATTAACAGTTCTAAGATACAAGAGGGTGCAAAAGGAAACCAAAGCTCTTCCACCCCACTCACCCCTGTATGACCCTGCACTCTCTCCCCTCCTGTACAAAGTAGGAAATGAATGAGCATTGTAGAACAAAGCTAAACACAGGCATTTCATAATTTCCTCGTTTGTACAGTGAGGAAGTTCCATCCCTGGATTCATAGGGTCTCCACTGATGTAACCCAAGAGCTCCCGAATGAGCTCTCATTTATTGTTGTTGTATCAAACACAGCTTGGACTCGCTGACAAGCACAAGCTGCAAGAACTCACCAGCCTGTGAACTCTTTGAAGTGGAAATGATGTGCACAGAGTCAGCCTGTGGCAGCAAGTCACAGATGTTGCTTTTGGCCTCACCTGCTCATCTCTCTCCCCACTGGGAGGATTGCCATAAGTACTCAACTTCATGTAAAGTGTGGTGCAGGCATTCAGAACTTTCAGGGCTGCTGCTGACCACAGTGAGGGTCTGAAGCATCCTCTACCCACTTATAATGATCGCCTGACAGGTAAAATGAGGAAGGATGGTGAAAGGAAAGTCTCAGTCTCAGGGACAGTAAAATAACAGAATGAGAGAAGGAAGAATAAAAGGGAAAAAAAACAGGCAAATCAAAATTTGTATGATGGCCCAACAATGATGACTTTTCTTCCAACTTATTCTGGGTACCATATCTCAAAGGACCACTTTGTGGAGAAATGAACAGTAACCCAGGTTTGTCAGTGACCCTTATAACCAATATTCTAACTCTTGCAATGGAGAAAAAAAAACTTTTTTTTATTTTTGAAGAACCAAGGTATTTCCACAATACAACAAATAGACAGGTGATAAATTCAGCATTCAGATGAGTGGTAATGTTATTATAATGAGCTGTGGAGGAGGCAGTTCTTTCTGAATATGCATTCGCGATCTCTTTATGCACACAGCTTAACAGTCTTAGCTTAGTTTCATGTCTCCTGATTCAAACACACTGATTTTCTAAGACTCTAGTACTTCTCAGCTCAGACGCTGCTGTAAACAACGGGGTGATGTAAGCAAACAACATCATGCAGGACCTATTGCCTTTAAGAGCTCTCCTTAAGTATACAAAATACAAGATACTTTCATTAGCACTAGCATTGTCCTAGTTACTACTTTTCCTTGTCTGTAGTTTTACACAAGCATTCTGTAAATTCATAGAAAGATCTTTTCAGAGGTGTCTACAATGCAATGCTCTTGACCCCCATGGTCTTTTCGGTCTCACCCCTGATCATATTCACCTGGCCTAGGAAGTGAAGCATTGAGAATAGGAGGGGAGGAAAAGAATGGCAAACACTAGTAGCCAATCGGTTAAGGACATTCAGGCTGGTGAGACAGAGAGCCTGTATTTGTAAAAGGAAAACGACTTAAAAAGCACACCCATCTTAAGCACTGACTTACAGGGAATTTTAAACCCGACTTCGGCTGAAGACTTCTTCTCTCAATCCACATGAGGTTCTCTAATCTGCTTC
The DNA here is from genome assembly GCF_000317375.1 of Microtus ochrogaster. Classification (NCBI taxonomy): domain Eukaryota; kingdom Metazoa; phylum Chordata; class Mammalia; order Rodentia; family Cricetidae; genus Microtus; species Microtus ochrogaster. Next base: position 26,863,366 of record NC_022009.1, on the reverse strand, counting down.
TGAGATTTCTCAATAGTCAAGGATCATCTCCTGACAATCATTTGGACAGCTGCTTATTTCCCTCAGGATTTTTGAAGCAGGAAAAGAAAGAGCTAGCCAAGAAGCTAATACAGGGAGATCCCTTTCTCTCTGCTGGTTTGTGAAAGGAAAGATGTCCAGGAAGGCCCTCTGCTGCTTTCTTGGAAGCCCGTGTGGTTCCTTAAAAGGTGACTTCTGCTAACAAGGAAAATGTGGGCCCCGGAACCCACCATGGCATTAACTCAGTAACAATTTTATTGCTGATTGGTTTGAGAACAAATCTGCTTTTGTCAATAATCAGATTCGGGTTAACCTAAGCATTTCTTCCACTTTTATTCATTTTCTTATGTTATTCAGGGCTGTAGTAAGGTCAACATATATTAAATTTTTCTCCTGAATAGCATATGGATTTAGCAACCTACTACCAAGGGGACATATATCTATAAATAAAGAACTAGAGGCATCAAAGCCTTACCATATGCTGCCTAGTTTACCCAGTAAGTACTACTGTAAACACTTTTGTGAACACTTTAATCAATGATGCTACTTTCTAGAATTTTTAAAAGCAAGTATCAAGTGTAAAAATGGGCATTTTGAAATCAGAATATTTATTTTTAAACACACTTTGAAATAATTAAAATTACATATGTTATAAAATAAGAATATTTTATGTGTTCAGCTTGGTTTACGTTCTAAAGTTATAGAGATTATAAAAACTGAACAGCAATGTTCTAGAAACAAGGAGGAGTTGGTCACATGTCTCAGAGGGTTTAGGTACTGGCTGTACAAACCAGATAGCAAAACTTGGCAAACACTGATACACAATAGGAAAGAACTGATTTCCAAAAGTTGTGTCTAAGGTATACACACAAACACACACACAGTCACAAATATGCACACTCATGCATCCACATTCATAAGTATACTCTCACATACAATAACAACATACAATATAAAAACACTGAAATCTGGGGTCCTCAATCCATCAGGAGAGCCAATGTAAATATCACATAGTCACATGTATATACACACACTCATACACTCACATACATATGCAAATAAATCAAACAGTAATAACAAGGGGACCAGGGTGCTCAATTCATCAGGAAACACAATGTAAACATACCAATAACAAATTTATTCTGATGGTTGTGCTGATGAATGAAGAGATTAACCATTTAATTTGTGTTAATAATATTAACAAATAGGTAAATAGTAATGAAGGGGCAGGGGCTATTTGTGAGACACACCACTTAGACACCTTGTCATTAACATTTGCAGAAGAAAATGTAGCGACACATGAGGAAGAGGTTGGCATTTCCCAATTGAAGACGACAAAACCAGGGCATAAAGAAATTAGTGACGTGTATAAATTACTACTGCTAGCACTGGCTAACCTAGAATTCATGTTCTTCTCTGCTTCAGACTAATATGTTGGCTTTTATTTAGTATACCAAACTGCTTCCTCAAGTTTGTTTTATGCTGTGTTCCAGACTGTAAACTTCAGAAAGGACAAAGCCTAAAACTATATACCCCCTTCCAAAATCTCCTTCTCCTCTGTTAGGATGGTACCCATACAGTAGTTTTAAAGGTTTGCGTTCAGCGGCAAACACACAACTCATTACACTAAGGCACGGTGAACTTTGCACTGCTCAATATTTTCACTGTGCTATTCATAATGTCTACATCCTTGCGATCTGAAAATGACATGCATAATTCCTGCTACTTAGACAAGTACCTGAGAGAACTTGAATTGAAAAAGCTGACTCTGTGATGGGCAAGGATGGATCTGTGGTTTTCTTTGTTAGTGAAGATGTTTCAGTTACTGTAACGCCTATTTGCCTATATACTGGTCAGTGGCTTATAAGATTAAAATCCACTTTAAGAGTTATAAGACAGGAGCCGGGCAGTGGTGGCACACGCCTTTAATCCCAGCACTCGGGAGGCAGAGGCAGGCTGATCTCTGTGAGTTCGAGGCCAGCGTGGTCTACAAGAGCTAGTTCCAGGGCAGGGACCAAAAGCTATGGAGAAACCGTCTCGAAAATCCAAAATCCAAAAAAAAAGAAAAAGAGTTATAAGGCAAACTAAGAAGAAAATATAAAAAGAACCACAACTCGGCTTTTTCACATTCATATAAAAGACCAGAAGAAGCAAATACTCCCTGACTTTAGAAAAAAAATTAGTTATTAGAAAAAAAAATTTAACTTCTGTTGAATATTTATTCTTTCTTTATATTAAACCTACAAAAAGATACCTAGCAGACAGGATCTTCAGAGACCTGAACTGGAAAGCAAGACTCAGATTTGGGGTTGACTTTCTCAGAAGAATACTGAGTTCACTGCAAGCATAAAAGGGTTTTATCTCTGGTCCTGGAGCAACATAATTGGGATGCAAGCCATTTTATCTGTAACTCTGAAACACTGTAGTGTCATTTGGTTTGGGAATTACTATATTTCATTTTTAATGACTAAAGCAAAGAAAAATACACATATATCCACATGCATGTGAAAGTTGTATATTTGTCTATCTACATATGAGTATAGTGTATATAACTTTATAAGTATATATATATATACACATTAAGCATATACCGAATTATATATATAACTCAATGTATTTGTTTTAATAGTTACCTATTAAATTGTTGTTTTATTTATCCTTAAAGTTCCTAATTTCATAGCGTGTGGATAGAATAGTCCTGAACCTGGTGTTGAGTGTAGCTCATATTGTAAGTACCATGTCTGTTGAACTGTTTCATCACGCATAACGTACACACGCACACCCACAAGCTTTCTAAGCTACAACAGGCTGTATAAAACCACGAAACCTCTCCTTTGTGGATGGCATAAAGGTGCTGCTGCATTTCTCAGCAGCGGGTGGAATCAAAACCTGAAGATTCACAAAAGAAGGCAGAATGCATCGTGCAGAGAAAATCACAGCATGAAAGCGGGTGGGAACCGCCTTGCAATGTACTTCCAACCTCTGTTTAAATGTCTTGGACATGACTCAGAGCAAACATCAGGGTGGAAACTGCACTGGCCTAGCCTATGACAGCCATCAAGTTCGGAGAAGCTATGCTTCTGGAGTGCTCTGCTGGGGAATCTGTGAAGCAAACCATCGGCTCCTGTTTTGAGGCTCTGTGGCACCCCTCTAGCATTGTGAACATTTTGACTTTTTGTCTACACAGACGACATAGGCAAAGTTTTCCCAGACAAGCTCTTTTCGGTATCTTGCTTTAAGTATTAGTTTTCATTTCATTTTTCAATAAGATTTAATAAGAAATAGTTCTTTAAACAATGGCTTCTGGTGCTTACCAGAAAGCAGCGTTGCCTTTAGTTCTCTACTCTATGAATCACTGATAGGACTTCTAGAAACAGACACAGAGGTGATAAAATGCTTACTTAAAAATGTTTAGTCTAAGTTGGGGATGAAGCTTTGTGGTAGAGTGCTCGATTGGGTTGTGCAAAGCCCTGTGTTCTGTTTCTCTAATGATTTGAATAGCAATGGCCCCAATAGGCTCATATATTTAAATGTTTGGTCACTAGGGATTGGCCTTGTTGGAGTAGGTGTAGATTTGTTGGAGGAAGTATGTCACTGGGGGTGGGCTTGGTAAACCCCAGTCAAGGATATCATTCTTGTTCAACGAGCTAGTTATTTTTTTATGGCTGCCAATAAAGTTAACCATCCCCTCACCACTTGAGGAATCAGTAGAGGTTGCTTATTTGGGCTTTCCTTGTGGCTCGGTGGCCACTCCATGCATGAGACCATGTTCTCTGTCATGCTCTTTTTCATCCTTGAACTTTTTCTATCATTCTACAAACTCTAGGGGAAATGACATCACCCATCCTTCTGACATGACTACCTTGAGTTGGAAAAACACCTAAGCAGATCAAACATTTTAAAGCGACCAGGCAAAACAAACAAAACCCAAACACACAAAACCAGCAGAGAAGATGTGAGTGGGAGTGGGAGAGAGAAAAGAGGTGACTTGGACAGGTGACTAGAGATGGATTCTGAAGTATTGTATTTTGCTGTAAAACATGAATAGTTGTTTTGTAGAGATGAAAAAAAAGTCCAGGGTTTTATCCAGGGCTGTAATTTAGGAAGTCTAACGTGGTGATGGTATAGAATAAGCAAAGCGGGTCCAGAAAGAGGCCCAGAGAGTGGTGAGAAGGGATCAATCATAGTGAAGACAGAGAAGTTAGTGACACAGATTAGATAAGTGGTTTGGGAATAAAAAGAGATAAGGCACTAAAAAAATAAAATAAAATAAAAATACCTAGTTGGTAGACTAGAAAACACTCAATCCAATTAGTGACTAGCAGCACTTGTAGTATAGCTTCACCTTTAGGTGTTCTGAAAAAGACTGAATTCTAACCAAACAAGACTTGTTTTCAATTATCTTTTTCTCAAGGGTGCTGCCTGATTAATAAAAACAGTCAGAGTGTCGTTTAGTCAAACCCGAACACATCTATATGCACTTCACTTGAAAAGATTCTGACTACCCAGAACGTGGGGACATGGAAGAAAAAAGGAATAAGAGATCATAAATAAATACAGTCAAGCTTGGGGTATACATCTAGATGAGCAGACTGAAACAGCTACCCGCTGCTTAAGGATGATTGCAGTTATAAAATAAATCCAAGGAGAGTGATACTCTAGCTCGGACACAGTTTTTGTTGTGATGCTGGTGATGCTGAACTGGCACTAGCAGGCACTAGAAGACCAGAGAGGAAAAGAGAGAAGGAAAAAGGGATGGAGAGAGGAGGCAGAAAGGAAGGAAGAAGAGGAAGAGGAGGAGGGAATGGAAAAGGAAAAAGGAAAGAAGGAAGAAGAGAGAGAAAAAGAGAAAGGAGTAAGATTACTCTAATCAAAAGGACACTAGAGTCATAAAATAAGTTCCTTGTTATGTTTCCTAGCAGCACCATGCCTTTTATGTGTTTATAATGCTCAGTGTTTAGTGTGCTTCATGGTAACTTTTGGAACAGTGGTACCCAATGGACAAACGTCATTGCTGCCATACATGAATGTCAAAGTTTTCTTTAGACATAGGGAAACGGGGATCAGAGATGATTCTATGCAGAGGACATTTCAATAGGCAATAGATAGATAGATAGATATAGATAGATAGATAGATAGATAGATAGATAGATAGATAGATAGATAGATAGATAGATAGATAGATCATAGATGGATACATCATAGATGGATACATAGATAGATACATAGACAGATATGCTGACAGGCAGATAATTTGATAGATCTAGAGCTACTGATTCTACCAAGTGAGCCTCTATCCTTCAGAACAGCTTTTTACATGTCCTACACCTTAGTCAATCAATATTAAAAGCCAAGAAAAACCATGTTCATTGTTGGGGCCCACATAAAGGCATAGGATCCTCCATTGAAGGTTGGTAGTCCATTTGAATGTTGCTTCGATTCTTGACTTCTCAAGAGAGATTCTTTCTCTCAGCACCTGTAGTGTCCTAATTTCCTTGGGCATTAAACGTTAAGTTCCTTTTTCCTTTTCAGCAATCTGTGGCTGCCATAAACTTTCTCTTCTCATCACAAACCTCAATTAAAGCAATTGCTTCTGAGGGGAGAGGAGCAAATTTTTTTCCTCCCTTCTTCTGCCCCGACTTTGATTCACCTGTCAATTGACATTCCTGCTTCATTAATTGCTGACAGCTGAAAATGCAACCCTGGTCCCTCAGCAAATTACTTCTAATCATTTCCTTCCTTAACATTGACCCTTCAGTGAACTGTCAGAGGCATTCATCAGGCCATGGAAGACCAGAGCTTTTTGTAGCTCCAAGGTAAACAACATTTGCCCCCCAAATCAGATATTCAGATGTAGTGGACATGCTGCTGGACCCCTTAACTTCCTTAACATTGGAGGTGCAGAATTCCCCACTTTGGGGGATTGCTGGTTGCTCACTGCTCACACCTCAGTCCGTCTTTGCAATTAGCTTGAGGCAAAGGTTGAGGCAAAGGAGATGCCTAACACAATAACGAGATGGTTAGAAAGGGATAAAAACCTTGATCCTTTACCTAACATGGACACTGTAGAAAATGACCAATTTTCTAATTCCAAAGGTCCAAAGTATACAGCTCAACACAAATGACCCTTCTGCCCATCCTGTCCTACTCAACTTCCATTCAGAAGCCATTTGGTTTGCAGCTCACCCACACATGCCTAGCGCACAAGCTGTTTCTCTCTCAAAGGCTATCTCCAGGGAACCTGGCCCAAGGTAGCAGAGCAAGTTCTGCACCTCTTTGGGGGTGATTTGCATATTCTTTCTCATGAAAAGATGACACTATCATATTTGCATCAATGTTGTGAATTTTCCCTTGATAGATGATTGTTCATTTTAAGATGCCTAACAGGGTCCTTGGCTGTGAGCCTTCTTGCTTGTCTGACCCATGCTCAAAGGCCTGGGCATCATTCCCCAGATGACAGGTGTTCATTAAGAGACAAGAAACATGGTGCCAGTTGTGTGGGGATTTACATTTTTATTAAACTCCTTTGACTTTAGCTTCATTTTTTTTTATAGAATTGATCTCATTTTTCTCAAATAGTGCACCTGTGCTCATGGCTGCCCCTGAGCTAAATCTCATTCTTTATTTTCCAATCTAGAGCCAAGTGGGGCACATGTGGCTGTTGGAGAACAAGTGCCAGAGACGTCTCAGCATCATAGGCCACTAGCCTCTGTTCAGAAAATATTATTGCTCCTTGTCAATGCTGAATACAAGCCTATCCAGGCATCGAGTTTTCTCTGATATGCCTGGCGCTACAGATAGGGTTGAACTGACATTTAATATTCTAAGTGCACGTAAGTTAAATGAAGAGATGGAAACATGCACGTTGCTGAGAACCACTTATATGCTTTCTTTGTCTGTATGATGGGACTAGGTGCAAGAAATCTGACGTCCCTCATATAGTCCAAGTGACAAAGCCTCAGTGTTTTCATTTTTTTTTTAAAAAAATTGGACTTAAGCACCTTGTACAAAAAAAGTCAGCCCAATGTGATAGTGACTCATCCAATTAATTTGAAGTCTTCTACATACTTAGGGGCTACAGGGCATTGACAAGTTTCAGCCAAACCTCTTTAGAACAGACAGAATGAATGAAAACTGGTAAACATCCAAATGAGTCTGTGCCATTCAATATGAAAAATGATCACATATTAAAAGTCTGACTTCTCTGGTTCCTTCACATTCCTCACAAATTCCTGGTACCATAATTTGGCAAGTTATAAATATTGTGAACAGAGAAAATGGGCACTATAAAGTTTAGACTCATAATAATTAAAGGCAATCTGAACAAGTAGAAGAGAATTTTGGTACCACTGATACTTTGCAGGGCACTGTTTGTAAGCCAGTGTGAGCATAAAGAAATAAAAATGACATCACATAACCTCTGAGAGAAAGATGAGCAAAAAACAGAGGGGTAATACATCTTATAGCAAGGATCTAACTTCAGGGAGAGTTAAAGGCATGGTCAAGGAATGAAGAGGCATAAAACAGTCTTTTGTTCCCAGCTTCAAAGGATGTAACTCAGAAGAAGTACAGTTATTCCTGGGGTTGGAATCAGCCTCCAAGCCACTAGAACTTGCTCTCTAGACTAGGTTGGCCTTGAACTCATAGAGATCTTCCTGCCTTTGCCTCATGAATGCTGGGATTAAAGGCGTGTGACACTACCATCCAGCTGTGAATTTTAATGTATTTGTTCAGCATGTTAACATAAGTTTTAATCTTGACCTATAATCTATGTTTATTTGAAATCTTGAAGTTTTGTATAGTCAATTTTAATAGTTTTATACGATACAAGTTAAATAAAGAACAGTATATCAGCATGGAAATAAATTTTTCAAAGACATCATATTCAACTTAGAACAAACTGTCCAACCTTCTCTATAAGACATGTTTTAGACTTTAGATTTCAGCAAACCTTATTTGTAGGATTACAAGAAATTAGAATGTCATGGAGTCACTACTTTGTTGAAGTGTACTTCTAGATTTAACCAGTTCCCAAGGGAAATTTTCCACAGGTTTGCAAATCCATGCCATAGCGGTAAGCCATGTATTCTCATCTTATTCTTGACACTCTAAGTTCTTATGTTTATAAGAGAAAGAATTAAAAACAAAACCTTAAAAATACTTAACTTTAAAATAGGTTTTGTGACTGAGCAGAGTTGAGGGCATCATGACTAAAATCAGTAGCACTGGAGTCAAAACTTCTTAAGTTTGAATCTTTTCACTACGCTAAACTTTATCTGTTCACCACTGTGCTGAGAAGGGGATGCAGTAGACGAAGTCCATGTCCACAGAACATGATGGATGGTCATACAGCAATGTGCTCCTCTTGTGGAGAAGATTATCCATGTGCAGGTTAAGAAGACTCCAAAAATAACAGAACCAGAAGCCCATGGACTCTGGAAATAATCAGGAATTCATCACATATGAATAAATGCAAATAAAAAGAGTGGCAAGAGAGAAGAAAGCTAATTAGTAAAAGGCAAAAACCACTTCCATATGACTTGTTTGAGTAATGAGCTTTAAAGACAGCATATACTTAAGATAGCTTGAGTTCTCAGTGGAGACAATTGGGTGACACCTGAAATGTTTTCTTGTTTGGGTGAGAAGAGAATTCTCCATCCAACCAATAGAACTAACTATTGCTAATAAAATTTTTCTATACAAAAGACACTGGTCAAAATGATGATTTGTAGGTAACTGGAAACTGTAAAGAAAGAATTCATGAAGATGTTTGCTTTTGGTGGGTCATTGCATTCTTTACTTCCAGAAGCTGCTGGTCCTGGGGAAAACAGAGCATGGGTACCGCATGTGCAAAGAGTCTTGTTAATTGTTCTCAGGCATGTAGATTCTCTAAAACGTGTGAAGTAAGCTATGGCAGAGGGAGCACATCGCTGCTACCACTTTAGCCCTGAGGTGTCTGGATGTCAACTGCAGAACGCCAGCATTTTCACCAAGACACACCTTCATTTTCAAGATGTTAGGGGGCTTCTCAAATGTTGCCTTAAATGCCAGCCCAGATTCATAAATCTGTGGACTTTTGCCCAGTCTCCTGTGCTATTTACATTATCGAGGTCAATGTCACAGAAAACCAGAATAAGTCTTATTTTCTAGCTACCTAAGGATTTTGAAAATAACTTTTCAAGCATAATAAAAGATTTTTTAAAAAAATCTTGTCAAATAAAAAAAATTAAAGAATAGTAAAAGATCCAGATAGTGAGATGGAATTACTGACTATTGAAATAAGTAATATTTTTGTCCCTATCAAAAAGAGAGTAGAGCTTTACAGTCTTAGTTTCTACAAGAACTTTATAACTCTTTCCCTATCTGAAGATATTATGCACAAGATAATTTTTTAGTAAGTGGCATGGCCATTCCTTAGCTCAGGAACTCACTGTCTTTCTATGGGACAACAAAACTCCTGCACTATAACCAGGGTGTTTTCTGTTTATTCCTTCAAATGTGCATGGTAGAATTTTACTGAGAACTCTGCACCTTACTGATGGTGTGAAAAGGGGTGTATATATCAGTGAAAGTCTTACAGTATCAGTGGGTCTATAGTTGTTGCACATTGGGCATCATAATGACAATTTCAAGCGGGGTATGATGGCACACATTCAAATTCTCAGTCTCTAGAGGCTGAGATAGGAAGACTGTAAAATCGAGGTTAGCTTAGACTATGAGTAATAGTTTGATAAATAAAACCACAAAATAAGAAAAAGAAAGAAGAATAAAGAAAGGGAGGCAAGAAGGGAAGGAGTGATCAAGCTTCCTGCAATGCAGCTGCCTGTACAAAGAGTATGGGAATGATACCCTGAAACAGACCAATTGATAGTAATAATAAAGACACATGAAATTGTGTCACTTGCCAGCCACTAAGTTAAGCTGCTTTGTGAACTCATGAGAAACTCCCCCAACATAGTTTGGAGACGACAAAATTGATGCTCCAATGGCTTAAGAAATTTGTTGAAGACCATCCCACTAAAGATATCAATTCGAAAACCTCCCTCCTCCGTC